>NC_069499.1:404914739-405109739 GCF_027579735.1 Bombina bombina
ATTAACTATATTATATATTTAAACACCTAACCCTGCTAAAATAATTAAAATCTACACTAAAAAAATTACAAAGTTACAAAAAACTAAGTTACAAAAAATAACAAACACTAAGTTACACAAAAAAATAAACACTAAGTTACAAAAAATAAAAAAGAAATTTTCAAAGTTTTAAACTAATTACACCTAATCTAAGGGCCCTATGAAAATAAAAAAGTCCCCCCAAAATAAAAAAAAAAAACCTAGCCTACAATAAACTACGAATAGCCCTTAAAAGGGCCTTTTGCGGGGCATTGCCCCAAAGTAATCAGCTCTTTTACCTGTAAAAAAAAATACAAATACCCCCCCAACAGTAAACCCACCACCCACACAAACAACCCCCCAAATAAAATACTATCTAAAAAAACCTAAGCTCCCCATTGCCCTGAAAAGGGCATTTGGATGGGCATTGCCCTTAAAAGGTCATTTAGGTCTATTGCAAGCCCAAGTCCTAATCTAAAACTAAAACCCACCCAATAAACCCTTAAAAAAGTCCTAACACTAACCCCAAAAGATTTACTTACAGTTTTAAAGATACGACATCCATCCTCCAAGAAGCGGGGAGAAATCATCAACGAAGCGGCCGAATTCTTCATCCAAGCCCACAGAAGTCTTCACCCAGACGGCATCTTCTATCTTCATCCATTCGGGTCCATCTTCAAGACATCCAACGCGGAGCATCCTCTTCCTTCAAACGACTATCGACAAATGAAGGTTCCTTTAAATGACGTCATCCAAGATTGCATCCCTTAGATTCCGATTGGCTGATAGAATTCTATCAGCAAATCGGAATTAATGTTGAAAAAATCCTATTGGCTGTTGCAATCAGCCAGTAGGATTGAGCTTTCATCCTATTGGCTAAACCTTTAAAAATATTAAAGGATGATAACTCTTTGGTTAATATAACTGAGAAATGTAAATTTGTTCCTAAAAAACCAATGACACTATGGACTAAATTAGCCCTGAGTCTTGTATGTACAGGATCTACTACTAATAGTGAATGTTTAAGGAGGAAAGGCACGTATAGGTGTGGGAATGACACATACATTACCTGTGGAGTATTACAGGTTGGTAATGGCTTTAAAGCACAGTCACCAATGAGACATTTGCTAGCAAATTTTATGCGAACTGTCAGAGTTCCTTTGTAGTTTATCTATTGGAGTGCAAAGTTTGTTCCCTTCAATACGTAGGTCAAACCTCCAGAGAATTGAGGTCCCGTGTGAGGGAACATATTAGAGACACTAAGGACTTTGTTAAAGAGTCTACGGTAGCGAGGCATCATAATTTGTTTCATATGACAAATGTATTCAACATGAAAGTAAAGGTAATTGATAAGGTGATACCACCATTAAGAGATGATGATAGACAGAAGCTGCTACAAATGCAGGAACTGTACTGGATTTACAGGTTGTGAACAATTACCCCTACAGGGCTCAATAGAGAATGGGACATGAGTTATTTCATAAACTAGTTCTCTTTGCTTTTTCCGTATCTTTTGTTTATGTATATGTATGTATATGTGCGTGTGTATATATATATATATATATATATATATACATATGAAACAGAATGATTTGAATTTTTATATGTATTATGCTGAACATGTATGTATACTATTCATATATTTGTAAAGGTGTACACTTGTGTCTTTATTGCCCATAGTAATATGATATTTTTACTGCTTGCATAAACATTTTATTTATTTCATCTGTTTTTAATTCACTGCCTAATTATGGGCTGGGGTGTTCCCTTTAAATATGGAGCCTGTTTAGCACTCAGTATCCTATGATTAAGTGCTTGGTGTGGCACAAAACTAGTCAGGACATTTTTGGCTATGTACTTTGATTTTTAAACCTAATAAAGTTGTTTTATTTTTAAGAGCTTTTTTTTTTCTTGGTGCCTCTTTCACATTTGTACGGCTGCATACCCTTTTGTCTTGGATTTTCAATTTTGTCTGTCTGGCCATTGCAGCGTGCACCCCTTCCAGCTGGTGCCTTGTGGATTGTTCCACTTCCTCTCTTTCATTACACACAGTGTTCTAAAGGCTGCAGCGGCAAGGACTGTTTGTTTGACTGCATATTTCATAATCCAATGTTCTGCACATAGTAACATTTGTTCTATGTATTCTTAAAAAGATATTTAAATATATTTATGATGGATTTTTGCACAAATATATATATACATGATCATATTTATATATAAAGAAATATCTATTTAAAATACATAAAACTAGTTCTGCTATGTACAGAACATTGGAATCTAAAATATTTATAGTAAATACACAGTATAATCCATTATTAAATAAAATATTGCATAAATATGAATTTTTGTGTTTTAATCTGCTTGACTGCAAAGGGCTTCAATGCACACACACACACACACACACACACACACACTCACACACACACATATATATATATATATATATATATATATATATATATATATATATATATATATATATATATATATATAACAGAAGCGGGAAGGGCGCACAGCAAAAAAGGCCTTCCTAGTGTAGTATGTTGTGTAACTTGAAAAATAATTCAAAACAATGTAGCCAATTGAACACTCACATGTAACAACCTCAGCTTATATGAGATATGAATGAAGCTCTGTGTAATGTCAGCCGTTTAGGAATCAGTCCGGGATGCAACCCAACTGCTAGCGTGAATAGAAAAACACACGCTAGCACACTGAGAAATAACCAGGACGTGACCCACTCAGGAAACAGATGATAATGATAACAAAAAATAAATAATTGTTCCAGTATGCAAGGAAGCAAAAAAGGAAAAAAAACGTCCCTTTAAGCAGGTTAGAAAAAATACAAAGATAATGCTCTTATTTGCAGTTTTGAAAATGTCCCTTTAAGCAGGCTTGTAACAAAAAGGCAAAGTACTCTCTTGCAGCTTGTAAAAGTAAATGTCCCTTTAAACAGAAAGGCAAAGTTCTCTTTTGCAGCTTGAAAAAGTAAAGTCCCTTTAAGCAGGCTCATAACAAACAGAAAGGCAAAGTTCTCTTTTGCAGCTTGTAAAAGTAAATGTCTCTTTAAGCAGGCTTATGACAAACAGAAAGGCTAAGTTCTCTTTTGCAGCTTGTAAAAGTAAATGTCCCTTTAAGCAGGTTTATAGTTACCCAAGAAAAGATAGTGCAATAAGGCATAAGCAAGGTCAGGCAGGCAGAATTCGGCATCCAAACATCAGTAGTAGAATAAGGCAAAAGCAAGGTCAGGCAGGCAGAAGTCGGTATCCAAATAACATTAGCAGGGTTAAGGCAAAAGCAAGGTCAGGCAGGCAGAAGTCGGTATCCAAACATCAGTAATAGGGTTAAGGCAAAAGGCTTGGTCAGGCAGGCAGAAGTCGGTACACAGGAATATAGAACAGAATTAGGTATGGTACTCACAAACTCCAAGGGGAACAAACAAACGGGCCCCGAGTAAGATCTCCCGCCGTGGTTTAAAGGCAGGAGCGGCGACGTCATCAGAGGGGTGTGTCGAGGAAGCGTCACGTTGCTAAGCAACGTGACGTCATTCACTCAGAGAAGATCCGGGAGCCGCGGTGACACGGCGATGAACGGACAAAATCATGACAGCACCCCCCTCCTCAAGGACCCCTCCGGGGGACAGGACCAGGTCTATCAGGATGAGTCTTGTGGAATGTCTTGATTAAAGTAGGAGCAGTTACCTGATGAGCCGGTTCCCAAGATCGTTCCGTGACTGGATAACCTTTCCAATGAATGAGATAATACAATTTCTTGCCACGAAGCTTGGAATCCAGAATATGGCTGATCTCAAACTCAGGGTGTCCATGCACAAACAGAGGTGGAGGTTTAGAAAAAGGTTTAGAATACCTGTTAGTCATCACAGGTTTTAGAAGAGAAACGTGGAATACCGGATGGACTTTGAGAGTCTTGGGTAAAGCCACCCGATAAGCAGTGGAACACACCTGACCCATTATTCGGAAAGGACCCACGTATCGTGGTCCCAATTTGTTAGAAGGTTGTTTCAGGCGAAGAAAACGAGAGGAAATCCAAACTTTATCACCAGGGCGATACTTGGGAGCCTTCTTCCGTCGAAGATCTGAAATGAACTTGTAACGTTTAGAAGCTACAGAAAGGATACGATGTATTCTCCGCCAATGTCGAGTTAATCTTCGGGCAGTAAGATCAGAAGCAGGATTCACTGTGGAAGAAGTATGCAAAGGAAATGTTCTGGGCTGATATCCGTAAGCCGCATGAAAAGGAGAGGTCTGAAGGGAGGAATTGTACCGGGCATTATGAGCCAATTCAGCCAAAGGAAGGTAAGAAGTCCAGTTAGAGTGATAGTGATCCACATAATGTCTAAGATATGTTTAAAGACACTGGTTTACCCTTTCAGTCTGTCCGTTAGATTGTGGATGATGAGAAGTAGACAGGGATATTGTAGTTCCAAAATGTTTACAAAGTGATCTCCAAAATCGAGAAACAAACTGTACCCCTCTATCTGAGACAATATCTAGAGGAAATCCATGGATTCTTACAATATGTGAAATAAAAAGTTCAGAGAGTCTTTTGGCAGATGGTAATCCTGGTAAGGGTACAAAATGAGCAGTCTTAGTGAACCTGTTGACCACCACCCAAATAGTATTGTTTCCAGCTGACAAGGGAAGGTCGGTAATGAAGTCCATGGATACATGAGTCCAAGGCTGATGAGGTATGGGCAATGGTTGGAGCAATCCTGAAGGAAGTTGGCGAGGAGTTTTGTTCATGGCACATTGTGTGCATACTGAGACGTAATCTTTAACATCTTGAGAGAGAGTAGGCCACCAGACATGCTGTTTGAGATTTCGAGTGGTAATACTGATGCCAGGATGTCCAGAAAGGGGACTATCATGAGCCCAAAATAGAATCTTGGAACGAAGGCGTTCAGGAACAAAGAGTAAACCATCGGGAGGTTTACAGGACAAAGGAAGATTCCTTTGAGCAGACTGTAAATCTTGTAACCAAGAAGTTGTTAGCTGGGCTATGACTTTATGAGGTTGGAGAATGGTACCAGACTCAGGAACTGGGGTATCTTGAAATTGTCTGGAAAGGGCGTCTGCTTTAATATTTTTTGAACCAGGTATGTAAGACAAATTATAGTGAAACCGGGAGAAGAATAATGACCAGCGTGCTTGCCTGGAATTCAATCGTTTGGCCGTTTGAAGATAAAGAAGGTTCTTATGATCAGTGAGTATGGTAAATGGCAAAGAAGTACCCTCCAGCCAATGCCTCCATTCATCCAAGGCCATTTTGATGGCAAGCAACTCTTTATTCCCTACGTCATAGTTAAATTCAGAAGGAGTGAATTTTTTTGAGAAAAAAGCAACAGGATGAATCCTTCCAGTCTCCGGTATTCGTTGAGACAGAACAGCTCCAGCAGCAACAGAGGAAGCATCAACTTCCAGGATAAACTGAAAATCTGGATTTGGGTGACGGAGAATAGGTGCAGAGGAAAAAGCTTCTTTGAGAGACTCAAAAGCTTCTATAGCCTCAGGAGACCATCTTTTACAGTTTTGTCCTTTTCTAGTGAGAAAAGTAAGGGGAGAAGTAATAGTAGCAAAATTCTTGATGAACTTCCTGTAGTAGTTGGCGAAGCCCAGAAAACGTTGTAAAGCCTTCAAAGAATCAGGTCTAGGCCAATCCAATATGGCAGAAAGTTTAGTAGGATCCATTTCAAATCCAGATGCTGATATTACATAACCCAGAAAGGGTATGGATTTTTGATGGAAAGAACATTTCTCCAGTTTAGCAAACAGATGGAAATCTCTTAAACGTTGAAGTACTTTCTTGACGTGGTGCACATGATCTTGGTGGTTCTGAGAAAAAATTAAGATATTGTCAAGGTATATGATGACAAAGATATTCAAAAAATCACGAAAGATCTCGTTTACAAAATGTTGGAAAACTGCCGGAGCATTGCATAGCCCGAAGGGCATGACCAGATATTCGTAATGCCCAAATCGAGTGTTAAAAGCAGTTTTCCACTCATCTCCTTTGCTCATACGGATCAGATTGTATGCACCACGTAGATCAAGCTTGGTGAATATGGTGGCTCCCTGAAGATAAGTAAAAAGTTCAGGAATAAGGGGTAGAGGATAACTGTTCTTGATGGTAATCTGATTTAATCCTCTGTAATCAATACAGGGTCTTAATCCGCCATCCTTTTTTCCTACAAAAAAGAAACCAGCCCCTACAGGGGAAGAGGAGGGTCGAATAAATCCTCTAGCCAAATTGTCTTTAATATATTCTTCCAAAGCCATGTTTTCAGGTTTAGAAAGTGGATATGTCTTGCCTCGAGGATAGGTAGCCCCGGGAAGGAGATCAATGGGGCAATCAAAAGGACGGTGAGGAGGAAGACGTTCAGCTTCTTTTTTGGAGAAAACATCCACAAAGTCATGATAAGGCATAGGTAAGGAATCCGGAGTTTCGATAGTGAGAGCAATAGTGAGTGGTAACTTGGTGATCTTTTGAAGACATTTAGTCTGGCATGTAGATCCCCAGGAAGTGAGTTCCCCGAAAGTCCAAGAAAAAGTAGGATTGTGAACTTGGAGCCAGGGTAGTCCCAAGATAATGGGAAATTGAGGAGTGGGAATGACATCAAAACAAATTGTCTCGGAATGAAGTATTCCTACGGTGAGAAGTAAGGGTTGAGTAGCAAACTGAATATATCCAGAACCCAAAGGATCTCCACTGACCGTAGAGACTGAAATTGAATACTCTTTCTTTAGTAATGGTATAGAGTGAGTAGAGACGAATGTAGAGTCAATGAACACTCCTCCAGCACCAGAATCGATAAGAGCTTGGGTATGAATCTTACTATGTCCAATTTGAAGGGTTACTGGAACAAAAAGTTTCTTGTATAGGGAATGACAACTGTTTTGGCTTAACTCAGTTCCCTGGACTAGAGTTAAGCCCTGGCTTTTACTGGCCTAGTAGGACAATCCCTTAATAAATGCCCTTTAAGGCCACAGTATAGACACAAGCCAAGAGTCCGTCTTCTCAAGCGTTCAGTCTCAGTTAATTTTATACTTCCCACTTCCATGGGTTCAGCCTGATCAGGAGTAGGAGAGGCAGGAGTGACTGGATTAGAAAAACGAGGAGCCAAACGAAAAGGAGTTCGAGTTGAAGACCTCTGTGTTCTATCCTTTTCTTGTTGGCGTTCACGAAATCTGGCGTCGAGACTGATACAAAGATTTATTAAGGCTTCCAAGGATTCTGGAAGTTCCCGATACACCAATTCATCCTTGAGACGCTCAGAAAGTCCTTTACGAAAAGCGGCTCTAAGTGCTCCCTGATTCCAAGTAGTTTCAGAGGCAAGGGTACGGAACTCAATAGCGTATTGAGAAACTGGTTGACTACCTTGACGTAAATCCAAGAGAGTGGCTTCAGCAGCGGATGATCTTCCAGGTTTATCAAATACATTTGAAAACATAGAGAGAAATGTATCAACATCCAAAAGTATAGGGTCATTCTTTTCTAGCAAAGGTGATACCCAAGCCAAGGCTTTTCCTTTCATTAAAGAAATAAGAAATGTGATTCTAGAAGAGGGAGTAGCAAAAAGAGTAGGGCTATTCCGGAAATGGAGACGGCATTGATTCAAAAAGCCTCTACATTCTTCAGGATTCCCATCATATTTATCCGGAAGAGGTATCCTGGGACTCAGTTGTACCTGAGACTGATTGTTAGGAATCGAAGGAGGTAATGCCTCAATAGGATTAGGATTGGGATTAGGATTGGGAGGTGCAGTAGCAACCAAATTTTGTAATAGAGCAATTATTTGATCAAGTTTAGTGTCCAGAGACTGCAAGTGGGTGGCATGAGATCCCAATAGCTGTCCCTGGTGAGCCACGGCCATGGATAATTCAGTGGGGTCCATTTATGGCCCGTTTGTAATGTAATGTCAGCCGTTTAGGAATCAGTCCGGGATGCAACCCAACTGCTAGCGTGAATAGAAAAACACACGCTAGCACACTGAGAAATAACCAGGACGTGACCCACTCAGGAAACAGATGATAATGATAACAAAAAATAAATAATTGTTCCAGTATGCAAGGAAGCAAAAAAAGGAAAAAAATGTCCCTTTAAGCAGGTTAGAAAAAATACAAAGATAATGCTCTTATTTGCAGTTTTGAAAATGTCCCTTTAAGCAGGCTTGTAACAAAAAGGCAAAGTACTCTCTTGCAGCTTGTAAAAGTAAATGTCCCTTTAAACAGAAAGGCAAAGTTCTCTTTTGCAGCTTGAAAAAGTAAAGTCCCTTTAAGCAGGCTTATAACAAACAGAAAGGCAAAGTTCTCTTTTGCAGCTTGTAAAAGTAAATGTCTCTTTAAGCAGGCTTATGACAAACAGAAAGGCTAAGTTCTCTTTTGCAGCTTGTAAAAGTAAATGTCCCTTTAAGCAGGTTTATAGTTACCCAAGAAAAGATAGTGCAATAAGGCATAAGCAAGGTCAGGCAGGCAGTAGTCGGCATCCAAACATCAGTAGTAGAATAAGGCAAAAGCAAGGTCAGGCAGGCAGAAGTCGGTATCCAAATAACATTAGCAGGGTTTAGGCAAAAGCAAGGTCAGGCAGGCAGAAGTCGGTATCCAAACATCAGTAATAGGGTTAAGGCAAAAGGCTTGGTCAGGCAGGCAGAAGTCGGTACACAGGAATATAGAACAGAATTAGGTATGGTACTCACAAACTCCAAGGGGAACAAACAAACGGGCCCCGAGTAAGATCTCCCGCCGTGGTTTAAAGGCAGGAGCGGTGACGTCATCAGAGGGGTGTGTCGAGGAAGCGTCACGTTGCTAAGCAACGTGACGTCATTCACTCAGAGAAGATCCGGGAGCCGCAGTGACACGGCGATGAACGGACAAAATCATGACACTCTGTGTGGCAGATAGGGATTTCTTTGCAAAACAAAAAGAGGAGTCTGATAATTTAGAGACAGACACTACTGTACCAATGACACCAGTGACACCTGGTACACCAGTAATAGTTAGCAACAATCAAAACACACAATTTAATTTCAATATGTCAGATGGGTTCAAACAAATCTACAAAACACTGAATCAATGATATAATATACATAACAACCTTCACTCTCACATTGGGGGGAAAAAGAACATACATGGTAGTAACCAAAATAATGGCACATATTACCACTCTCACAAAGGGAAAGAAAAAGTATATATATAAAGGCTATAAAGGATACCAACAAAAATTTAAATTGCAGGAACCTTGGAGAAATAGCCCCAGGGATAGTCCAAGATTTAACAATTGTATAAATGGAAATAATAAAAGGTCACATTCCAATGTGGGTACACAACAGAGATTTAAGGAATTTAGGGACCAACATGAATATAATGATGGTGAATGGGAAGAGCTAGAAACATTCCCAACAAAATCAAGGGAAGAAACAGCATATAACCAGGGACCCTATGTCCAAACACATTTTTTAGAACAGGGACTAGGAGACAGGTTCAGACCCAGACCACAAATCGAAGGGGCAAGGCCAAAACTTGTAGACTGGGATTTAGAGGGGAGACCCCCTCACGAACAAAGTTGAGGAAGAAAAAGAACAATAGAAATAGAAGGGGATGTAGAGGAGGAAGAAAACTACAATATAAAAATGAAGGAGGCCCCAATAGACAAAGAGGAGGAAACAATAAAAATATTTAATATTTCCTCATATAGTTTGAACAGTATTGAAGAGAAACTCCTGAAAAAAGGTCTCTCATTTGCACCCACACAGACCCCAAGTACTTTTGATTTATTTGTTGATATTAACAAATGTATTAGAAAGTTAACACTTACAAGACATTTTGAGAAAGGGAAAATACAAAGAGAGGGCACCCTAACTGGGGATGATAAAGAAACACTACAAGCCCTGATAGATCTAGAAAGGGAATATGGTAGCCAAGTTGGGAATGATGCCGATCTGTGGTCAATACATGAAGATGAACATCTAGAAAAAGAGGAGTTCATCCATAGTAAACTAAAACCTAAATCAATATTCTTTCCTGTACAGTCACAGGGAAAACATATCACACAGTTTAAGGATGCTGTGTTGGAGGAGTGCACAGAAATGTGCAAACATTTCAAAATATAAAAACTCAATCTTAGTTTAAAAGAAAAAGAGGCCCTGAAAGGACTGAAAGAGAATGATAATATCGTCCTCCGCGTTGCGGACAAGGGGGGGGTATTGTCATTCAAAATAAAACTGATTATCTGAAAGAGACTTATAATTTACTATCTGATGTGGAAACATATGAGGTATTGAGCAGTGACCCTACTCTACCCTATTGTGAGGAATACAAATCACACATCAATCAGGGATATAAAGATAAAATACTAAATTTATGTGAATGGAAATTTTTGGCAAGTGATGAACCAAATATTTCGGTATTCTATCACTTGTCCAAGATAAACAAAAATTTGTAATGTCCACCTGGAAGGCCAATTATATCTAGCATTGATTCACTAACTGAAAAACTCTCCGAATTCGTAGATGGGTTTTTAAAATTGATGGTAATAGACTTGAAGTCCTATTTACGAGATATACCACAATTATTACAGATGATACAAACTATCATTTGGAAACCAACATACAGGTGGGAAACGCTGGATGTTTCAGCACTATACACTTTGATACCCCATGGCGGTGGCATTGAAGCAGTTAAATATTTTCTAAGAAGACATGAACAGTTTCCAGAATCCCAACAAGATTTTATATTAAAATCCATCAAATTTGTTTTGGAAAATAACTATTTTCTTTTTCAGAACAAGTTCTATTTGCAAAAGAAGGGCACCGCCATGGGGACAAAATTTGCCCCTAGTTTTGCAAACCTGTATGTTGGTTGCCTAGAGGAAAATATGATATATGAAAATAATGCATATAAGGACAATCACCTGGTATTTTGGAAGAGATATATAGATGATATCCTGATTATTTGGGAAGGAGATCTTCCAAGTTGGTCTATATTCACAGAAAAATTAAATTCAAATATTATAAATTTAAAATTCACAGGAAGTACAGACATAGATGAGATCAATTTCCTAGATGTAACCCTGTTTTGTATAAACAATGGAATAGGTACGAAAGGCTACAGAAAAGAAACAGACAATAATGGTTTTCTGGATGCCCGTAGTGGTCACCATCCGAAATGGATTGAAAATGTGCCCTACGGGCAATTCCAGAGAATCAGGAGAAACTGTAGCCGGTTGGAAGATTTTGAGAGTGAAGCTACAAGGCTAAAATGACGCTTTCAAGCAAAACACTTCAAATCAGACACTGTAGAGAAAGCATACAAAAAAAGCCAAAGGACAGAATAGAAACAATCTGGTTACAAGTATTGGTAATAGAGATACATCAGGCTTTAGGTCTGAAGACAAAGGGAAGGTCAATAAGGATAAAAAGAGATGTCTAAGCTTTGTCACTACATTTAACACTGGCTACACCCAAATCAGAAACATCTTTAAGAAACATTGGGATTTACTTAGAAAGGATCCTTTGTTGAAAGATAACTTTAGAAACTATCCTGAAGTGATCTTCAAGAAAAACAAATGTATAAAAAACATTCTAGCTCCAAGTATTATTAGAGAACCAAGTAAAGAGAAAAAGAATGTAGGCTTACCATCTCTAACGTTTTTTTTTAATGTTTTAGGAAAAACTGTGTTTGCTGCAGCCATGCACATCACTCAAAGGATTTTAACAAAGTAATTAGAATGGAAGATAAGGGTAAAATTTATAATATCAAGGGAAAGCTAAATTGTAAGTCAGAATATATTGTATATATGCTTGAATGCAAGTGTAATAATCCGCTAAGGTATGTGGGTAGAACCAAACGCATCCTAAAAGTGAGATGTCTAGAGCATATTAAAAACATAGAGGCAGGCATCCTAAAAACACCCCTAGTAAGACATTTTAAGAATGTACATAACAGTGACCCATCAAAATTTTATATCAAAGCAATAGAGCAGGTACAGGTGGGACCAAGGGGGGGTAGCAGATTATTAGAACTAAGGAAAAGGGAGACCTTCTGGATTCACGCCTTCAAGTGTTTTGATTCAGGGGGTCTCAATAAAGACATTGATTTGGCCGCTTTTCTGTGAGTAATACTAACAAAACAAGAAAACATTTGACAAAAAGTAACCCAGAAATTTGCAATTAGTGCAACAATAAGGTTGAAATGGGATATATATATATATATATATATATATATATATATATATATATATATATATATATATATATATATATATATATATATATATAAACTTAAAATATTTAACAAGGTCTGTTCCCTTATTTGTTTTGTTCTTTTATCTGTATAGTTACTAATTAATTTAATCAATTTTTTTTAAAAAAGGAATTTTTTTAAGATGTTTTCAAATTGCTTTTAACACATTATATTGTATACTGTATGGAAGTATATGGTATAATTGACAGGTATATAAAGTTTTATAATGTTTTCTAATGAAGATTTAGCAAAGTTTTACAATAGGTTAAATGAACTATGTAATTTTAGTATAATATTATATATGTTAACACACACTATGTGCATATGTATAAGAAAAGGTTTTCATCTGCCTCCTTTTTGATCGATTTGAAAAGCTAATGATCTGATCATCTGGGTTTTTAAATGCAGACACAACCTCTCATTTTGGTATTTGATGAAACTAGTGAAGGGTTAAAATGTTACTGACTACCAACAATGGATACAGAGGTTTTTTTCAGAAATTAGAAATAAAAATTTTCTTGCCCTTAAGTAAGAAGTCATTACATAAGAAATGAAGGTCCCTGCCCTGAACAAAGATGGTGACCGGCAACATGACTAGATAACAGTCATAGACGCTTATAGAGTACAAATAGGAGGCTTAGGGGGGGGGGGGCGTTCCCTACCTCTGATGAAGCGGCCATGCCCCCTCACTAGCCGAAACTTAGATACTGGTGCTACCACACAATTTCAGTTCCTCCAGCTGTTTGGAGTGATTTTTTAAACCGTTTGTATTTGGAAGCTTGTACAGCTATTTTACAGTTTTTATGTATATATATATGTGAAGACAATAAAGATTGTATAAAACAATTGGTCTATTTAGGATCCCTGTAAGCTCATATCCCTCATCCCCTCTATAATTTGTATAAAGAGGTCACACAAAGATCGTTTGGGAACAGGATTTGGACCTCTCTCCTGAAACGTTTAATCTTCTGTTGGGGAGGTGAGGTACACACCTGCAAGAAAAGAACGGACAATCGGGTACTTGAGGGAAAAGGAGCTGAGATTCACAGTGGCTATATGCCACACAGAGCTTCATTCATGCCTCATATAAGCTGAGGTTGTTACACCTGAGTGTTCAATTGGCTACATTGTTTTGAATTATTTTGAAGTTACACAACATACTACACTAGGAAGGCCTTTTTTGCAGTGCGCCCTTCCCTCTTCTGTTTTAGATTTTCCTTCGAGGATCTTCCTTGACTAAGTGGACTCCTTTATTCACCTAAAATTAGGCTGCGAGTGAGAAATACCTTTCTTTTTATCTACTCTCCCCCCTTCACATGTGATCTGACGTTTTGGGATTAAAGCAAGGAGAGACTTGTACTCGAGAGACAGTACTGATATTTAAAAGAGGATATCTATATTTACTAGTGCTGCATTACTCTGTTTTGGAATATATATATATATATATATATATATATATATATATATATATATGTATATGTATGTACGTGTGTGTGTTTATATGTGTGTATCTATCTATCTATCTATCTATCTATCTATCTATCTATCTCTCTCTCTCTCTCTCTCTCTCTCTATATATATATATATATATATATATATGTGTGTGTCTGTAAATACATACATATACATATACATATTAAGACATGTATATATCTCTATGGGAAAGCCCTTTGCGGACCATTATTTTTCTAACACCTTAGACCTTCTAATTGTGTGCCCTTATAACTTTTTAATGCAATTTCTTTAAGAAATTGTTTTTATCAGATGATGGTATTATGAGTGTAACTGAACTTTTTAATGTAATTGTATGTGTTTTGTGCAATTTTTTATTCAAGCATAACAGTAAACCAAAGCTTTGAAGTCACGTTAATGATTCTAGCATAAATTCTCATTTACTTTCAACTTGGAATACGAGTGAAATTTAACTTGAACGCAAACGTCCGCAAAAACCCAATATAGCTTGCGTGCAAACAATATTGTGTCACTTGTAATCTAGCCCTATGTGTATTAAATCAATTATTGGATAAAACTTGAATGTAAATTCAGCCAGCGCTATGGAATTTTGTGACTCTATACAAGTAAATGATATTAATAATAATAATAAAAATAATAACAATAATACAATGGGAGCAATTTGTTTATTGCACTGAATTTCTTATGTGATGCTATTTTAGTAACGTCATTCCAGCTTTTACTGATAAAAATACAGCTCTAAATATTTTCCTATGTCAAGATCTTTGCAATGTAAATGCATTAGAATTATTTTTTTTAGAGAGCATTTTGCTTTACTATATAGGCAAGTCATGGTGATTTAATGGCAAAAAAGATTTTTATAGTAGGACACAAATAAATAAAAGTAGGTGATATCAGGATTTGATTAATGCATGAAAACGTAATTACTTTTCTGTTTTCTTTATTGAACACGTCTGTGATTTTGTTTCAGTTGTGCATCAGCTGCAATATTTCTCATTAAACAAGGATATTGCATTTATTTGCAATTGTACCAGCTGCAACAAAGACACCAAAATCATTTTTGACTAAAGGGTAAACTGATCTACCCTAATAAATATATATTCTACAGTGTAAGTCATGTTCACATGCACCAATCTGGTCAATTAAATTACCAATGGATAACATCTGCAAGAATTGTGTGCCCAAGGGAAGTCACTATTGTAAATGAAGAAAATAGAATACCAGTATTCAATGTCTTACATACCTTTTAAATTAGAAATATAAGACATTTTTAAAAAAAAAAATACTATAGGTGTGAATCAAACCATTTGAATATTGCAGAATTAATTGTGCATTTTTTGTTTTTGTTTAAATAATTTTTATTGAGGTTTATATTGATATGACATATAAACATGAGAAGTATAACATCACACAATGAACTAAATTATAGCAAATCATACAGTATATTCCATTTCCAGGATAATAGTAGTCCAGATTATGTCATATTCAGAGTTCCAAGTCCAAAGTAGACCTCAAATTTTTCTTTTTTTTTTTCTTGCTTTACATCTTTTCTTCAGTAAGTAAATAACATGTAAGCATAATATAAACATGTATACCAAGATATACAGAGATAGTGAACTTTGAAAGATAAACAAGAAAGCCCAACATTTTAGTACATATACAAAATTGTCACAGATTTTTAAAGAACTGTAATTAATTTTGCGGTATATTCGAGGATAACCCGCGCTAGAAGTCTCTGGTATACAACTCACCAGAGATCTATAACAGTATTTGGGGAACGATAGTCTATAGAAAATTGAATCAAAACTTCAATGTGTAACTAAAGAGGTGGTTTAGTTACTGAGTAATTAGATGAGTAAGTGTATGAATGAGGGAAAGAATTGGTATATGAGTAAGTGAATGAATGAAGGAGTAGACTAAGGAAAAGCAAATGGTACTCCGATTTGTTAAAATATAGTATGCATACAAAAACATTAAAGGAGCACAACGCATATGGGTATATGGTTAAGGTAATGGATGGATGTGCGAGGAAAAGCCTGGTTAGGTGAGGAAATGGGTGAGTATATAAATGAAGATAATGAAATGAGTAAATGAATGAATGGGTTGATGAGTGGGTATATGAAAATATGAACAAGGGGGAAGAGATTATCTGGGTCTCAGGTTGCTAAAATATGATATATAGACAATGACAGTAAAGAGACCCAGCAAACATAGATATATGATTAAATGGGTGAATAGGTGGATGAACGAGTGAGTGGTTGAGTGGATGAATAAATGAGTAGGTGAGTGGGGGGAGGTTGGTTGGGCTCCCATAATTAAATACAAAGCCTTATAGAGCTCTGTAAAGCACATAGTATGGAATGCAAAAATAAGGAAGCGTGGTAAGTTATGAGGGAAGCATAACAATGTACAATCTATACTAAATCAAACATTATAATAGTAAACAAATGTACAATCTATATTGAAAATCATACGCTCTAGTAAGGGGGGGGGCAATGTATTCCATATGAACCTAAAATATTATAATAAAAACAAATTAATTAGGAGGGGGTAACTTCAAAGTGCGGTATATATCGAGGAAGACCGCGCTATAAGACCCCAATCACCATCCCCAGGTGTCAGAGTCTCATACCGGGAAAGGGGGAAAGGGAGGGAAAAGGGAGAGGAAGGGGGGGGGGGCGAAGACTGGTCTTGTAGTTTACCAAACTAAGGCCTAGATTTAGAGTTCGGCGGTAGCCATGAAAACCAGCGTTAGAGGCTCCTAACGCTGGTTTTAGGCTACCGCCGGTATTTGGAGTCACTCAAAATAGGGTCTAACGCTCACTTTTCAGCCGCAACTTTTCCATACCGCAGATCCCCTTACGTCAATTGCGTATCCTATCTTTTCAATGGGATCTTTCTAACGCCGGTATTTAGAGTCGTTTATGAAGTGAGCGTTAGAGCTCTAACAACAAAACTCCAGCCGCCGGAAAATAGCAGGAGTTAAGAGCTTTCTGGGCTAACGCCGGTTCATAAAGCTCTTAACTACTGTGCTCTAAAGTGCACTAACACCCATAAACTACCTATGTACCCCTAAACCGAGGTCCCCCCACATCGCTGCCACTCGATTAAAAATTTTTAACCCCTAATCTGCCGACCGCCACCTACGTTATACTTATGTACCCCTAATCTGCTGCCCCTAACCCCGCCGACCCCTGTATTATATTTATTAACCCCTAACCTGCCCCCCACAACGTCGCCGCCAGCTACCTACAATAATTAACCCCTAATCTGCCGACCGCAAAGCGCCGCCACCTACGTTATCCTTATGTACCCCTAATCTGCTGCCCCTAACACCGCCGACCCCTATATTATATTTATTAACCCCTAATCTGCCCCCCACAACGTCGCCGACACCTGCCTACACTTATTAACCCCTAATCTGCCGAGCGGACCTGAGCGCTACTATAATAAAGTTATTAACCCCTAATCCGCCTCACTAACCCTATCATAAATAGTATTAACCCCTAATCTGCCCTCCCTAACATCGCCGACACCTAACTTCAATTATTAACCCCTAATCTGATGACCGGAGCTCATCGCTACTATAATAAATGGATTAACCCCTAAAGCTAAGTCTAACCCTAACACTAACTCCCCCCTAAATTAAATATAATTTAAATCTAACTAAATTAATTAACTCTTATTAAATAAATTATTCCTATTTAAAGCTAAATACTTACCTGTAAAATACATCCTAATATAGCTACAATATAAATTATAATTATATTGTAGCTATTTTAGGATTAATATTTATTTTACAGGCAACTTGGTAATTATTTTAACCAGGTACAATAGCTATTAAATAGTTAAGAACTATTTAATAGTTACCTAGTTAAAATAATAACAAAATTACCTGTAAAATAAATCCTAACCTAAGTTATAATTAAACCTAACACTACCCTATCAATAAATTAATTAAATAAAATACCTACAATTACCTACAATTAACCTAACACTACACTATCAATAAATAAATTAAATACAATTTCTACAAATAACTACAATTACATAAACTAACTAAAGTACAAAAAATAAAAAAGAACTAAGTTACAAAAAATAAAAAAATATTTACAAACATAAGAAAAATATTACAACATTTTTAAACTAATTACACCTACTCTAAGCCCCCTAATAAAATAACAAAGACCCCCAAAATAAAAAATTCCCTACCCTATTCTAAATTAATAAATGTAAAAGCTCTTTTACCTTACCAGCCCTGAACAGGGCCCTTTGCGGGGCATGCCCCAAGAAAATCAGCTCTTTTGCCTGTAAAAAAAAACATACAATACCCCCCCCCAACATTACAACCCACCACCCACATACCCCTAATCTAACCCAAACCCCCCTTAAATAAACCTAACACTAAGCCCCTGAAGATCTTCCTACCTTGTCTTCACCATCCAGGTATCACCGATCCGTCCTGGCATCCGGTGCTGAAGAGGTCCAGAAGAGGCTCCAACGTCTTCCTCCTATCCGGCAAGAAGAGGACATCCGGACCGGCTATTGGCTGTTCCGATCAGCCAATAGAATGCGAGCTCAATCTGATTGGCTGATTGGATCAGCCAATCGGATTGAACTTGATTCTGATTGGCTGATTCCATCAGCCAATCAGAATATTCCTACCTTAATTCCGATTGGCTGATAGAATCCTATCAGCCAATCGGAATTCGAGGGACGCCATCTTGGATGACGTCCCTTAAAGGAACCGTCATTCGTCGGGAGACGCCGGAAGAAGAGGATGGATCCGCGTCGGCTGATTCAAGATGGACCCGCTCCGCACCGGATGGAAGAAGATCGAAGATGCCGCTTGGAGAAGATGTTTGCCGGTCCGGATGTCCTCTTCTTGCCGGATAGGAGGAAGACTTTGGAGCCTCTTCTGGACCTCTTCAGCACCGGATGCCAGGACGGATCGGTGATACCTGGATGGTGAAGACAAGGTAGGAAGATCTTCAGGGGCTTAGTGTTAGGTTTATTTAAGGGGGGTTTGGGTTAGATTAGGGGTATGTGGGTGGTGGGTTGTAATGTGGGGGGGGGGTATTGTATGGTTTTTTTTTACAGGCAAAAGAGCTGATTTTCTTGGGGCATGCCCCGCAAAGGGCCCTGTTCAGGGCTGGTAAGGTAAAAGAGCTTTTACATTTATTAATTTAGAATAGGGTAGGGAATTTTTTATTTTGGGGGTCTTTGTTATTTTATTAGGGGGCTTAGAGTAGGTGTAATTAGTTTAAAATTGTTGTAATATTTTTCTTATGTTTGTAAATATTTTTTTATTTTTTGTAACTTAGTTCTTTTTTATTTTTTGTACTTTAGTTAGTTTATGTAATTGTAGTTATTTGTAGAAATTGTATTTAATTTATTTATTGATAGTGTAGTGTTAGGTTAATTGTAGGTAATTGTAGGTATTTTATTTAATTAATTTATTGATAGGGTAGTGTTAGGTTTAATTATAACTTAGGTTAGGATTTATTTTACAGGTAATTTTGTTATTATTTTAACTAGGTAACTATTAAATAGTTCTTAACTATTTAATAGCTATTGTACCTGGTTAAAATAATTACCAAGTTGCCTGTAAAATAAATATTAATCCTAAAATAGCTACAATATAATTATAATTTATATTGTAGCTATATTAGGATGTATTTTACAGGTAAGTATTTAGCTTTAAATAGGAATAATTTATTTAATAAGAGTTAATTGATTTCGTTAGATTTAAATTATATTTAACTTAGGGGGGTGTTAGTGTTAGGGTTAGACTTAGCTTTAGGGGTTAATCCATTTATTATAGTAGCGATGAGCTCCGGTCGTCAGATTAGGGGTTAATAATTGAAGTTAGGTGTCGGCGATGTTAGGGAGGGCAGATTAGGGGTTAATACTATTTATGATAGGGTTAGTGAGGCGGATTAGGGGTTAATAACTTTATTATAGTAGCGCTCAGGTCCACTCGGCAGATTAGGGGTTAATAAGTGTAGCAGGTGTCGGCGACGTTGTGGGGGGCAGATTAGGGGTTAATAAATATAATATAGGGGTCGGCGGTGTTAGGGGCAGCAGATTAGGGGTACATAAGGATAACGTAGGTGGCGGCGCTTTGCGGTCGGCAGATTAGGGGTTAATTATTGTAGGTAGCTGGCGGCGACGTTGTGGGGGGCAGGTTAGGGGTTAATAAATATAATACAGGGGTCGGCGGGGTTAGGGGCAGCAGATTAGGGGTACATAAGTATAACGTAGGTGGCGGTCGGCAGATTAGGGGTTAATAAGTGTAGGCAGGTGTCGGCGACGTTGAGTGGCCAGATTAGGGGTTAATAAATATAATATAGGGGTCGGCGGTGTTAGGGGCAGCAGATTAGGGGTACATAGGGATAACGTAGGTTGCGGCGGTGTACGGAGCGGAAGATTAGGGGTTAAAAATAATATGCAGGGGTCAGCGATAGCAGGGGCGGCAGATTAGGGGTTAATAAGTGTAAGGTTAGGGGTGTTTAGACTCAGGGTACATGTTAGAGTGTTAGGTGCAGACGTAGGAAGTGTTTCCCCATAGGAAACAATGGGGCTGCCTTAGGAGCTGAACGCTGCTTTTTTGCAGGTGTTAGGTTTTTTTACAGCTCAAACAGCCCCATTGTTTCCTATGGGAGAATCGTGCACGAGCACGTTTTTGAGGCTGGCCGCGTCCGTAAGCAACTCTGGTATCGAGAGTTGCATTTGCGGTAAAAATGCTCTACGCTCCTTTTTTGGAGCCTAACGCAGCATTTTTTTGAACTCTCGATACCAGAGTTAATTTTATGCTGCGGCCAGAAAAAAGCCTGCGGAGCGTTAACAGCCCATCTACCGCCAAACTCCAAATCTAAGCCTAAGAATGTGCCTGAATTCACTAGTAATCTTAAGAGCTTATCCTTCAGCCCATTATAGCATACCTAAATATAGTGGGGAGTGAACCATCCGAAAAACTCTCAATAAAAACTACAGCCCTTGACTAAACAACTGCTACTAATGTTACATTAGACTGACAGCATACACCGATGCCAATAAAAGTTGAAGGGCGTAACTATACAGCAAATAGAGAATACACAACATAGAGTGTAGATTAAAGGAAGAAAAATAGGGTCCAAATCAGATTAGCTCTGTTGTAAAGGTGCACCAGTTTCAAAAACAATAAGGTATACTGCTTAAGCAGAAATGTACCGGTATACGAAATCAAAAATCTTATTGGTTGGGTGTGGGCCCTACATCCAAACACAAGCAAACCAGACAGATATGTGACCAATCTGTAGAGCCAACCTTTAGGATAAATTGCAATTAACAAAAATATGCAAAACTGCTGTTAAACTCTATTAAGCAATTATGTGCACATTGTGTATTAACCCTGTACCTGAGCTGCTTTAAATATAATACCCAATAAACAAGTAAAACCGGCATCAGTATAGCTGACATCCCATAACTAATAGACATTTACAATGGCTCATAAATAATGCAACTGATATTTCACAAATTAAAATAAACATAGTAGAAACTGCTTCATAGCGTGTGAGAGACGTATTAAGGACTAGGGGAAAAATATAAATACTGGAGAGAACTCTTAAGCCACTTACCAGAAGAGGCAATAATTTTAGCAATTGTGCATTTTTTAATATATAAACTTTATATTTTTGTAACACATCACTGCTTAAAAATGTTGAATTAATCAGTTATTATATTTAATTATACTGTATGGTTGCTCTGTTTTCTCAAAAATACAGTAATTACTTATACAAGTAGTGATAGCTTGCCCATTGGGTCACTCAGGGCAGTGCTTCCCCTAGATTCCACCCTTTCTGAATGTTTAATAAACATTAAACTTATTATTATTAGTAGAAGCATGGTATTATTCATGTGGTTAAATTGTTTTATTTAGAGATATTCAATTGTTTTGTTTCGAAAACAAATTCATAATGAAAAATGGATAATCATTTAGTTTTCATGAAACAAATATCCGAATGAATGCACAACTAAATTTAAATAAAATAAACAAAATACTGATTAAATTCATCAGTATTAATTGTGTTCTCTTTAAATTACTTTTAAGGAGTAAATACTTACCTCTTGCGCGCTGGAGAGAAGGTCTTTTAGTTCAGGCTCTTGGAGCTGCCATGTTCTGTAAAGAAGAGGACCAGGATAGTGTGGCTCTCCAGCGTGCTAAAGGTAAGTATAATCTACAGGTGAACCCTTTCACCAGTAGCTTAGGAACATTAACACTCATTTAACAAAAATGAATGAAAATGTTCAACAAATATTCAGTATTCGTTTTGGTATTCAGCCAATAAATATTTGGGGAAACCAATTTCCCATTGTTTTAATTCTGAAAGACTTAGACTAACCTAAAATATTACCACAATTGTGTGATAACACCAGTCAAGTTAAATGAATGGCAATCTTATTCTTGCACTCACATTACAAGTTGGAAGTAATAAGTCTGTGCTCGAGCAAAAGCGCTAAAATCTGAAGGTTAGGAAGCAAGGCCACGCTAACTTCCATTCCCATAGACTTCTACAGGGTTCTTTTTTTTTTTTTTAATTTGATTTATAATGTAAGCAGAGAAATTAAATACATTCCAAGAAAAAAAAAAAAAAATCCAGACAGGAACAGGAATCAAAACAACGTATATGTTTGTTATCATTTCTTAGGCCATCCTTCCTTGCCTTTTAACTTCCCTCTGCTATTTTATCATTTTATATAACCAAAAATAACCCAATTTTCTCGATTATTTACTAAATAATATAAAACAATCCAATTAAACATTCGATAAGCGAGACCAACTGGGTCAAACTAAAATAATTCAACCAAAAACCCATAAAGAAAAGAAAAAAAAAAAACCCACACCAGGGAAAGGGAACAAGGGAAGGGAAGATTTCCCTCTCTCTCCTACTCCACCCCTACTACCAAATGTTAAGTTGTACCAGTTCTGAGTCTCTGAAGGGAAAAAATTATATGCTCTATTTCATTGTCTGAGAAGCTTTTAATGAAGACTGACCATTTCTTAAAGAATATTTTAATATCCTTCTCACTATTTATGTTAGTATCTCTTTTCTCTAACATACATTGTTTTTTGAGGCAATTTTTGACCTCTAATATTGTGGGAGCCCTATGACTCTTCCAGCATTTAATGATTAGATACCTGGCTGCCAATATTGAGAGTACTGCTAGTTTTTCTTGAGGGTGTTGCTCTTCGCTTTGTTTTATGCAAAAAATAACTTGTGTGAATGTAGGGCCCAGAGGGGAGACCTTCAATGTGTTACTAAACCAATATTCAAGTTTATGCCAAAACTGTCCGATTTTCGGGCAGCTCCAAAACATATGTTTTAAATCTGCTGCTTCTAAAGAGCATTTTGGGCATTTATCAAAGTTGTCATTGTGCAATTTGTACCCCTTCTGTGGCGTAAAATATGCTCTATGCAGTAACTTTGTATGGGCTTCTCTCCAGGTTGCTGAAAGTGTTGCCTGAGATACTTTTCTTATGGATTTTTGAAGAAATTTTGTGTCTATTCTGCATGGGGCAATTAGCCTGTTCCACTCTGCTGTTAATTGATCTAGGAAAGAGGCTCCCTTAATATTATTTAAGGATATATAGCAAAAAGTTATAGACATGTGACCACTCTTTATTAAAGCCAACCAGCTTTCCATCTTACCCATGTCCCAATTCCAGCCTGTCTTTCTAACCAGTTCTGAGATAAAATGCCGTAATTGAAGATATGCGAAAAATTCGTTATTTTCTAGCTTAAACTCATTTTTTAATTCCTCAAATGTTTTTACACACTGTGTATCTTTATTAATGAGTTGCTGAACCCTCTTCAGATCCTTAGTGTACCATTTATCAAAAATTGCCAGCTCAAGACCCGGTTGAAAATCGGGACTCCCCTTGATGGGCAAATATTGTGAAACATTACAATTAATTTTCAAGAGATTCCCGATCTTCCACCATGCTCTAATAGGGTTTGAAATCGCTTTAAGCTTTTTAATTTCTGGTGGCAATGCTTTGGGCTCACAATGCGCCAATCCTATGGAAAGAAATGGGTGACAAATGTTTTCATCAAGTAAGTTGTTGGTCACATAATTTTTAATATGGAACCAATCTGTCACTGTACGTGCTAGAAAGGCTAAATTATATAACCTAATATCCGGGAAGGCGAGCCCTCCAAATTCTTTTCCTACAGAGAGCTTAGATATTGATACTCTAGATCTTTTCCCTTGCCAAATGAAATTTCTGACGGCTGAGTTAAGTAATCTAATATCCTTTTCAAACAGAAGTATTGGGGTGTTCTGTATAACATATAATAGTTTTGGCAGAAGGACCATTTTGTACAACGCTATTCTCCCTGAAAGTGAGATAGGTAAGTTCTGCCACATTTTTAATCTTTCCAATATAGTAGACAGAATTGGTGTCACATTTAGTTTATAAAGATCTGATGGATTAACTGGGATACTAATTCCTAAATATTTGAATGAATCTTTCACCTCCTTAAAGGGACATTCACATAGTGAGTCTTTTTTTTTCCTCTTTAGCCATAGTATCTCCGATTTGGAAGCATTTATTTTGTATCCGGAGAAGGACCCATACCTATCTATTATATTAAGAAGTCTAGGAATGTTTCTTTGTGTGTTTGATAAATAAAGGAGTACATCGTCCGCGTATAATGCAATTTTCGATTCGTGTTTGGTTATTGTAATCCCTTGGAGAGAGTGCCTGACTTTCATTGCCAGTGACTCTATGGCTATATCAAAAAGAAGAGGAGATAGGGGGCAACCCTGCCGCGTACCCCTCCGGATTTCAATTTCTGATGACAAAGAATTATTGATTATTAATTTTGTAGAGGGGTTTTTGTATAAGTTTTCTATAAACCGAGGGAAATTATCTGTAAATTTAAATTTTTCAAGAGATGTAAATATGTGGTTAAAATAGACCGAATCAAACGCCTTTTCGGCGTCAATTGCGACTATTGCCAGATCTGTGTCCCCCCCTATCTCCTCCCCCATATCTGACTTCAAGGAAAGAAATTCTATTATTGTTAATACTTCTCTGATTTTGGAGGCAGAATTACGATGCTTAAGAAACCCTGCTTGGTCTTTGTGAATAATATGATTAAGACAACTTTGTATTCTATTTGCTAAAATTGAAGTTAAGATTTTGTATTCTGTATTTAAGAGGGCAATAGGTCGATAGGATTCTTTTTGGGTTGGGTCTTTCCCCCCTTTAAGCAATAATGTTGTATATGAAGCTGTAAAACTAGGTGGAATAGTTTTGCCATTGATATAAAAATTGTTATACTGATTGCACAGGTAAGGGCTTATGTCTGGAGCAAGAATCTTATATAGTTCGTTAGGGAGCCCATCTGGGCCTGCCGCTTTGTTCACTGACAGTTCAGAAATCGTTTTTCTAATTTCTTCCTCTGTGATCGGATTATTTAACTTAATGTTTAATTCCTCGGGAACTTCTGGACATTTAAGTTCTTTCCAGAACTCTCTAGACTGCTTTAAATCAGAGGTTCTTGAGGAGTAAAGATCTTTGTAATATTTTGTAAATATCTCTGTTATGTGCTCGGGTTTTGTCAGCATATGCCCTTCCTGTTGTATTTTATCAATCATTGAGGGCTTTTTTTCCCCTTTGACCAGTCTGGCTAATAATTTGCCCGATTTATTGCCAAACCAGTACATTTTTGCCTGAAATCTGAGATCTTTTTGAGTTTCTGTAAGCAATGCTAAATCATCTCTTTCTTTTTTAGCTTTAGTGTATTTGGCCCAGTAAAAGGATGTCTTATGGAGAAGATAACTGTTGTATGAATTTATGAGAAAATTAGTAGCTTCCTTCTCCCTGTTCTTTAATTTTTTAGATAGTTTTGCAGCATATGCTGTTATTTCTCCCCTAATAACTGCCTTTGCAGCACCCCAGAATATTTCTGGCCTATCGATATAATCTGAGTTAAATTGAACGTATTCTGTAAATTTATCACTCAAATGTTTTTTGAATTTAAAATCATTTGCTAGGTAGTAAGGAAACCTGAATCTCTTTGTTACTTTTTTTGTGTTGTTTAGTTGTATCTCAAGGGTAATGGGAGCGTGATCAGAGATAGCTATTGATGTAATTCCTGCTTTAGTGTTATAAGAGCAGAGTCTCTCATCTATTAGGAATAAATCTATTCTGGATAATGTTTTAAATGCTCTGGAGATACAGGTATAATCTCGTTCATCAGGGTTTTGGGCCTGCCAAATATCTTTGACCGATAAGTTTTGGAAAAGTTTCTTAAATGTTTTTGTTTCTAGGTTATCCTTTTTAGATTTTATTTTTTTATTGTTACTTCTCAGTCTATCTAATGGGGATTGTGGGGACATATTAAAGTCCCCTCCTAATATCAGATAACCTTCTGACAGAGAAAGTGCCAATGATTGTATTTGATTCCAAAACTCATGGTCAAGTTCATTAGGTGCATATATGTTAAATAATGTGTAAATATACTTGACAATCCGAATTTTCAATATCAAAAATCTCCCCTCTGGGTCACTCCTTACCTGCATTATATCAAAGTCTACCCTTTTACCTAGTAATATTGCTACCCCTCTTTTCCTTCTGATGCTGAGTGAAGCAACTACCTCCTTTATCCAAGAACCTTTCAGTTTCATGCTTTCTTCAATATTTAAATGGGTTTCTTGCAGAAACATTATATCTGCTTGAAGCTTACGCATATGTGAAATTATGGCTTTCCTCTTTATAGGGGTTGAGATACCTCCAACATTCCACGATACCATTTTTACCTTATCTTGTAACTTTATCATCTTAGACTAAGAAATTTAATCAATTTTAAAACAACGCATGGAGGGAGAGGATGGAAGAGAGAGAGAGAAGGGAGAAAAAAAAATAAGAAGAAGGGGGAATCTAGAATCTCAACTAAGTAAAAGAAGAGGGGAACCTGCCCTCCCCTTTTTTTGTTTCCCCTGGCTTCAAGGGGATCCCGAACCAGTGTTCGCCAGGTTATTGTTACAATCATAGCATGCCTTTATACTAAATGATAACATAAGTTTTTACAATTTTTATTTTGCCCAAAAAATCCTCCAAACAAAGGAGAACTCATCCTGCTGGTTCTAATTCAGTAAAAAAAACTCTCTGCATCTTTTGCATTGTCAAAAATATGTATTTTGTCAGTGGTAGTGACTTTAAGTTTAGATGGATAGATTAATGTTGCCCTGTATCCCTTTTGTATTAATTTTGTGCAGATGGGTGCAAGTTCTCTCCTTTTTAAGGAGGTTTTGGCTGAAAAATCCTGAAACATGAATATTTTAACTCCTTCTATATTGATAGGTTGTTTCTTCCTATACTGTTGCATCATGTTAGTTTTGTCTAAATAATTCAAGAAGCGTGCTATAACTGGCCTTGGTCTGTTATTAGATTTATTGTCAGCCTGCAGTTAGCCGATTCTATGGGCTCTTTCAATTATTATCTGTGTTTCTGTAATTCCCAGGATTTGGGCTAGGGTTTCTGTTATAAATAATGTTAAATTTTCAAATTTCTTTCCTTCAGGTATTACTATTATCCTAATATTATTCCTCCGGGACCGATTCTCAGAATCTTCTAGTCTAGACTGTATTTTCTGAAGTTTAATTTCTGCTTCTTTTAGTCTAAGATCATGGGTCACTGATAAGTCTTCTAAATCTGAGACCCTTTGCTCTGCCTCTTGCAGTCTATTAGAGAACTGTCTAATTTCCTGTGATAACATAGCTATGTCCTGTTTTATTTCTGTTCTTAAAGGGACATGACACCCACATTTTTTCTGTTATGATTTAGAAAGAGAATGCAATTTTAAACATCTTTCTAATTTACTTATATTATCTAATTTGTTTTATTCTCTTGATATTCTTTGCTGAAAAGCATATCTAGATATGCTCAGTAGCTGCTGATTGGTTGCTGCACATAGAAGCCTTGTGTGATTGGCTCACCTTGTGCATTGCTTTTTCTTCAACTAAGGATATCTAAAAAATTAAGCAAAATAAAAAATGGAAGTAAATTGTAATGTTGTTTAAATTTCTATTCTCTATCTGAATCATGAAAGAAAGATTTTGGGTTTAGTGGCCCTTTAAAATGTCAAACTTGGGTGTCAGGGCTTCTGATATATTAGAAACCAGATTTTGCATGCTAAAAACCTCATTCATTAAATATATATTTGATGCAGAATGTACATCTGCTACGTTTTCTACCACTCCTTTAGACTTTTTGTCTCTAAGTTTGCCTGCCATATTTGAAGGGGAAGATTTTTGTGAGGTGTTAAGGAATTTATCCATGTGCCAGTTGTGAGGGTGATAGCAAAAAAATAGTGTATGTGATTGGGTGATCCTGTTTACTTAAAGAGAGAATTTTTAGTGACTAAACAAGTGAGAGAGGAAAAAAAAAAAATGTTTCCTCTTTTTTCTTTTTTTTAGTTAGTGTGTGTTATAAGTGATACGATGGGGATTAACCCCCAAGAAAGGAAAAAAAAAAAAGAATTTGTGAATTATTTTAGGGGTATAGTGCCAAGCTTTGGTAGTTTTTACTCAGAGTGTGGGAGAGGAATAAATAAGTTTTGAATAAGTGTTTTTCTTATAACCTTAGTATTTTAGGGCTTCCTGCTTTTCTAAGTTGCTATACTTTTACCCACTCACCCTATATAGGATCAGTTATTTTTCTTTATCCCTGAATCATTATCAGGAATATGATTCAGAAGGCTAGCTACTAGAACATATCTAAGATGGTATATAGCATAATATTGTGTTAGTCGGCAGTACTTGTGATCTTTGTATTCAGTAGGCCATGAAAAAGCATAAAAAGAAGACAGGAGAATTGCATTCAGCTATTGCCTTAAATCACAGCTTTGAGAAAAGACCCAGCATGAGAAGGGCATGAATTTAATCCTTCTTACCCACTATCCTTAGTGTTTTCTCAAGTCTGAGCCATTATATCCCAAGAAGTTTAATATACAAGTATTAGAGGAATAGTTAATTATCAACAGTGCTTATACCTTTAGCATACACAAGAACCATTAAAAAAGAGAGAAGGAAAAAAAAAAGAGGAGAGAGAGAAAACATATTCAACTATGCTTTTCACCAACAATTTTTCCTAGGGAGCCTATTATGTTGTTAGTGTAAGGCAAGTCCTTCTCACACAATTAGATTTGTAAATTTGTAATGTTTTTATGTTCTTTTGTTTTAAGTCTTTAATGTTTCCTTAATTTCTGCTTTTCTCCTTGTATCTTAAAGTTAGTTGAAATTCTTAAGGAGGGTCCTGGTGGCTATTTTTCTTAATATTCGAAGGGAACTGTTTCCTTGTTTTAAAGGTATATTCCCAGTGATATAGGTTCTATTCCCTTCTTAATTTGCTAGTTCAGTTTTCTCTCTTCACTCCCTGGCTTATACAAAGGGAGAAAAAAAATAATAGGAGCAAAAATAAAGAAAAGTCCAAGCCACCTAAAATCGTAATCTAACATGTTTCCTTCTTTTTAGGCTTCTTATCTTCCCCCTTCCAAGGCTATACACAACTTTTTCTTAATTGCACTATGTACTCACCCTTCCCATCACCGGTATTTTCAATTGTGTCCCTTCTTGCAGTTAGCCTCTAGGTTGTGAGCCCCTCTCTTACCTTCCAAGAAAAGGGAGATAGCAACGTGCAGCTTACAGAGCACTAAAGCATAGCCTTTCCTTAACCGACCTCCTCCCGCGCAACATCGGTGGGGGGGAGCGGGCCTATTGACAGCTTTCGTGTCGGGTCCTGGAACCAATCTAGCGGAGTGAAGGGGAGAAAAGAGCAAAAGACCATTCACTGTCCCTCTCACCGGGGGTTCCGGCTAATGCCGCAGCGCTCAGACTTCTCACCATACGCTAGAGCAGCGCTCTCCTGTAGTCGCCTCCTCCCTCGCAGCACCGGTGGGGGAGGTGGATGTCCTTTCAATTCCTTCGATTCCTCCTTCGGGTTCGCTTTAGTGCAGCCAGGTATGTATCGATAGCTCACAGGTGCATCGTTCAAGGGGTTGCCGGCCTTTTCGCCAGGAGGGAGGGTGAGTGCCCAATCAATATCAGGGGGGAGAAATAGCAACTTATTATTATCCAAAGATATAATTTAACACAGTCTTATCTTTATGTGGTTTGCGGTAGGGTAGGCTCAGAAAAAAAATCAGTTAAGCTATTATAGCCACTTGTTGTAAGCTGGTGGTATACTTTACCGCACTCTTGTTTTTGTAGGCTTTGCCTTTTGTAGTAATGGTACAAGGTCAAAGAGGGGTTGAAAAAAGCCGCTATACCTCTTTTAATCCTTCCAATATTGCGAGGCACATTTAGTAGGTTTGCAATCCCCTCCAAGCCAGGGGGTCTCAAACAGCAGGCTGGTTTCTGCTGTAAGTTCCGGCAGCGTGTGTACTTTGCTGGCCAGGTAGCAGCCCTTCACCTCAGGGCTTGGTGCATGGAAAACATCACCAGGTGCTTAGAGCTGGAGAACAATCACTCAGCCACCTGTGCTGAGCTCCTCCTCCGGAACTGTGTTAATAGAGCAGCAATTTTTCTCTACGGGGTTCTTTACAATACCCTTTTCCGTCTTCTGCTCATGAGCTAACCTGAAGGTACACAAGGCCAACTGAGCTAAAGCCAATGGTTCTTTAAGAAATGCTTGAAATATCATTGTTTGTGTGTGTATGTATTTTTTTTATTTATATATATATATATATATATATATATATATACAGTGTATATATATATATATATATATATATATATATATATATATATATATATATAATTACATTGCTTGCCAACCAACTGTAGATTCTCAGAAGAGAAACAGACTTGGGGTTGATAATATTTCTGACAAAGTGGTTTCAGTTTTGCAGATATGGGAATGATGTTTTCCGGGCTATAACAATCCAAAAAAGGATTTGATCTCTAAAACTTCTAAAAATCTCTCTTGAAAAGTTTTTATCGTGATCAGAACTGGGTATCCAACTAAAACTGACATATACAATGGTCACTTCACACCTCTTAACGTTACATTACAGTTGTTTTAAAATAACCCCTTTGTACAGTGTGCAAGGGAAATAATAATAATAATAATTCTAATTAAAATCCCATTTATAAAGATGACAGTACTAAAACCTTCTATAACAACAATATGTTTATTAGGAACATACATTTACACAACACAATTTATACACACTATTTCTAGATGTCTATCTAGATTTCCAATTTCTTGCTATTCTGCAGATTCCATTAGCTTTAGTTGAAATTGCACATTCAATTAATTCAGAATTTTCCTGATTTAGACAAATAAACGATAATAATAATAATCAAATATATACATTTCTATCCTGCAGACAGTATATGCAATAGTGATGAATAGAGCTTTAATTTTTAGGCCATTTGTACAAATTTATTTTTAAAATGTAATCTGTGGTCATTTCACAGTATTTTGCACATGCACAACATAATTATTCCAAATCATTTAGGAATAATTGCAAATATGTCAAAAGAGCCATTCAGGACTTTTTCTAGAGTACCTTTAGGTCAAACTGATGAAAAAAATGGATTATAATTTTAATGTAAAAAATAGGCCATGTTTGTAAGGTGTAAGGTGTGTTCCAGTTTACAAGTTCAATAAAGTGAAGGCACAAGCACTTTGGAATTCACTGTCATGACCATGCATGTAGGTATGTCCCCTATAAAAACAAAGTCACAAAGGTGAAAACTAATTTGAGTATCTCCTATGCAGATGCAATGTTGCAAGACAGCGAGTTCATGCTTTACAGTTTCAATACTTTTAAGATACAGCATAAGAAGATATCATAAGTCCTTTCAATAGAAATCATGTAGTCACCACGTTGTTTACAGAACACTCCAAAATAAAAACAGTATGTTATGTAACAATGGAAATAAATATTATCAAAAACAATTCTGTCAAATGTTAAAAACGAGCAATTAGCGACTGAAAATGGTGCAAAGTCTTCCTATCTTGACAACATACAAGATGCATTTAGATGGTTTAGCAGTGGTGTGTATGGAAACAAATTACAACAGCTTCCAATGAAAGTCGTGATAGAGCAATCCCTTTATAAAACATGGTTTTGAAGACTTTGAAGGTGTTGAAGTACTGTTAAAGACAAACATGACAGCTATAGAGACTTAATGAAATCTGAAAATAAAATATTAAAACACGTCATTTGTAGATATTGGGGTTCTAAAGGGACTTTTCCTGTAGTTTCCCTTAGCTGTATAGAATGTCACATACACAACACATACACCTATACATATGGAAATGTGTGCCCTGTCTACTACAACTTTTACAATAAGGATGAATAGAGCGTTAATGCATTGATACCACATGTTAATAGACCTCTGCAATGTCTCCTGCGGCCATTTCAAAGTATTTTACATATGTGCAAGATAATAGACTTTCTAAATAGCAGTGAAATATTTCCAAAAATGTCCAAAATGACCATTCAAAGATTTATGAAGTGCCTAGAGGTGTCAAATTTGAAAAGTCAAAACTAGCTTTCAAAAAGGTGTTGAAAAGTCACTGGAAAAAAAAATAGTGATAACCGAGAATTTTTCACCCCGTATGAAAAATATGTCTTTTAGAGATGATCCAAAAACATGTTTGTGAGTGCGGGTAGAAGCCAGAAAAATGCTATTGTAATCACATTAAATCAAAAGTAGCCCTTTTATCCAGAAAAAGAGCCAAAAAATGAGTCTTTGCAAAAGGTTTTCTAATTGGTGCTAGTAACAATGAACAAGAGCGGTATCCCCACATGAAATGCGTCTGCTATTGCTGCCTATGGTCATCTTCTTTTTTCTTTATGACCCTTTTTTCTTTTACTTTTATGTTTTTATAGTGCACCAATACATGTCTTTTGATTTTGATGTATTCTGACTCAAGACTCTTACATTTGGATTTACGGTAATCCTGAACCGTTCTGTTTGTTCATATTAGTGTTAGTAACAACTTGGTTATCCTACATCTCCTATTAAAAAAAACAAAACATTAATTTGATTTTAATTTATATAGTAATAATGCAAGAAATAGCACACCCCTCCACTGAAACAGCACTAACCTCTGAACTAGCTTCCAGTTCCTTCATGTAGCTAATTGTCCATAGTAAACTTTAATACTCCCATAGCACTACTGCCTGCATTCTTCTTAGCACATGCTGAAGTATGGACCGGCAGCCCTCAGAACCTATCAATTAATAAGTCATAATACTCTGTTATTACATATTTAGGCATCCTTTATCACTTAAACATAATGCCATCTGGTAATTCTGAAAAGTCTTTGCATTCTTAATACATTTCTCATCTTTAAATCCTGTTTTTAGGAAGCATTTTAATTTTCAGTCTCCTTAATATTAGCAAGTTTTCCCATGTGCAATTGTAGAATGATGCACTTATCTCTTTGTTCAATACATTTTCTTGTTGTAAATGTCACAGATAATGAGTTTCATATTTAATCTAAAAAGCATGGCATACACTTTATTATATAATAATACTGATTACAAGTGAACACTTCTAATATCAGCACTCAAACTGTAAATGGTGATAATATAGAGGATACAAGCAAGACACAATTCTGCAATATATTTTAAAATATTATAAGTATTTATGTTTTTTTCAGATATGTTAATAAATAATTTTTATGGAGACAAATAAATTGTCTTTATATATGATGAAATTATTCATTTAGTTATTCAAATGAAATTTATATATATTTTTTAAGATGGTTTAATTCTATTTTTTCTTATACTTAAAAGAAGCATCGTTTGAATATAAGCATTACTGGCTGTAGAATCCCACACACAAAAGTAATATTTTGTCATCCATAATTTGCAAAACAATATTCAATTATATATTCTAAAATATTATGGGCTGGATTATAAGTGGAGCGCAAAATATTGCTTTCCCTAAAGCGATATTTGCAATTGTGTGCTGGTATTACAAGTTAGGTGCAATGCAAACGCGACTACAATACCACACTTAATTTAGAGGCCAATTGGGGGGAAATTTAGAAAATTAACCAGAGATCTGATCTCTGGTTAATTTTCTGAGCTCTATTTGCTACCACAAGCTCTCAGTAGCAATAACCAGCCACTTGTAATGACTGGTTATTTATCACCCACCTGTAAAGGGTAAATGTAGCCCTACGTGTTTATTTTTTTCTGCTATTTTATTAAATCATTTTTATGATTAAAAAAGTGTCTTAATATATGATGAAATTAATTATTCAATTAGGGCCAGATTACAAGTGGAGCGCTAAATATCGATTTCATGAAAAGGATATTTGCACTACACTGTGTAATACCAATGCATGCTAATGTGTGCTGGTATTAAAAGTTTACAACAATGCACACACGATCTCATATTCGCATTGCTGGGAAGCATTGCGCTCAAAAGAGCAAGCTTCTATAGTCTCCTATGGGAGCCTCATTTTGATGCAGTCAAAGACGTGCAGCAAAGGGGTTAAGTAGCGCAGCGATGGCAGCAATTTTAAATATATATGTATATGATTATATGCATACTGTATATATTTATGTATAGAAGCATATACATAAATATTTTCAGGGAACACACAGTTCCCACAGACCGCAATTTAATAGCACTTTTCAGTGATGTTTTTTTCTAGCAACCCACTCCCACCACCTTTAGCCCCCAAATACTGCTTAGTGCAGTAATTTTATTTGGGGCAGTTTTGGGGCACAGTTATAAAACAAGTGATCTGATCTCTGCTTAATTTTATAAGCGCTAATTTCTACCGAGAGGTCGCTATAATTTAGCCCTCCACTTGTAATTTAGCCCTTAGTAATTTAAATGAAATGTGCTACCTTTTTTTTTTTAGTTGTTTAATCTCTTACATGTCATTATAAATGTAATCATAGGCATCATTGATTGTAGAATTGCGCACACAAAAGTAATATGTCACTAATTCATAATGTGCAATGTACTATATATAGATACAGATACATAGAAAAGTAAGGCTTTAAAAATGCCATAACATAACTATAGGGGAAAAATAGACATTATTAATAATAATTTAAGAATGAATAGGAGTGGTAGAATGACATTCCTCATGTTTCAGCTCCAGAAATGAAGTGTCTTCTTTTCTGTGTTTGCTATCTCTGTAAAAAGAAGGCCTTTGTGTACTCTGGCTACAAACAATTTTAGAAGTCTGTTTTGTTTTTGTTGTTTTTAATACATTTTTGTTTTAATTTCATTCCCATACAAGTTATCCATCATTTTGTTCATAACTCTATATTCTTTTTCCTGGGGCTGTCCTGTTTTGTTTGAAAAATATAAACACATCATTTTAGTCGCAATAAATATTAGATTCACTGTTAATGGTATGTTTGCAAAATAAATCATGATAAATGGATTACTTTCAAATGAACACTGAATCACTGAATTCTGCATATTAAAAATATAATAATTCTTCTGTTTTCAGACTGTAAACAATAGGTAAAATAATTAAATTAAAGGGACAGTAAAGTCAAAATTAAACATACATATTTCAGGTAGAGCATGCAATTTTAAACAACCTTCCAATTTACTATTATCAAATTTTCTTAGTTCTCTTAGTATTCTTTGTTAAAGAGTAATCCTAGGTGAGCTCAAAAGAGTGCATGTGTCTGAATCCACCTGACAACAGTGTTTACAAGAATGTTTAAACCAATGTTATACGTAGTAACACACTTTGCTGCCATAGAGTGTCTGTAGCATTCTATGCAGTGTTTGAAACTATGTATAACATTATTGCAAACATTGCTGCCAGATGGCTAAAGACACATGAACACTCCTGATCTCACCTAGGATTACTCTTTTGCAAAGGATACCAAGAAAACTAAGCAAATTTGATAGAAGAAAACTGGATTAAAAAAAAAAAAAATTGCATACCAATCCATTTATGTTTCAATTTTGACTTTACAATCCCTTTAATTACAATAAAAATTATGTTTAGACAAATATGACCATACAAAATAAATACGATTTTAGTTATTTCTCATAGGAGACTTGCTGTTATTAGTAATTTTCAGCTAATTATCACTTTCTTAAATGGACAGAATACACCAATTTTCATATAACTGCATGTAATAGACAATATTATGAAGAAGACTATGCATAAATGCTGACATACAAATCCAGTATAAACCCTTTTAAAAACACACTTAGAAGCTGCCAATTTAGCACTGTTGATGAGGTTAGGATGGGACACCCACTGAAAGGGGCTGTAAAAGCATCAAGTGTAAACCTTTCCCCCTTCCCCTGAATATGAAAAGACCCATTAAACAAACAGGAGCAAGTAGAAGTCTGTACACATCAGTCTACATCTACAACTTTGGGGCTTAGCCAGGAGTTTAAAACCAGCACAATGTTATTTAAAAATAAGCAAAACTATCAAATTTTACAAACCCCCAGCCCCAATGGGCTATATAAATGGATCATGTTCAAAACATTTATGCAAAAAAAAAATCTAGTGTATGATGTCTCTTTAACTCACCTTACTATTATTATCAGTTATTTGTAGAGCTTCAACAAATTCCACAGTAATATAAGCATAGGTTGAATATGCAAAGATAGCATTTATAGGAGACAAATGGATAGAGGATCCTGTCAATACTTTCAATGTTGTAAATCAGCTCTCAAAAAGGTGATCTACAGAACATCTGGGCTCATAGGGTTACATGATAAGCGAGTTCAAGAGGATGACAAAATGAGCAGGGGAATTGAGGTTATGTTATATTGTGCACATCCCTGAACAGTAGGGTCTTTAAGGAGCGCTTAAAACTTTGAAAACTAGGGGAGAGTCTTGTAATGAATTAATTCAAATCAATAAGTATTGATGTATTATGTAACCCTATCTTTATATATATATATATATATATATATATATATATATATATATATATATATATATATATATATTTATATACAGTCAGTGGGGCAAAAAAGTATTTAGTCAGCCACCAATTGTGCAAGCACTCCCACTTAAGAAGATGAAAGAGGCCTGTAATTTTCATCATAGGTATACCTCAACTATGAGAGACAAAATGTGGAAACAAATCCAGACAATCACATTGTCTGATTTGGAAAGAATTTATTTGCATATTATGGTGGTAAATATTTGGTCACCTACAAACAAGCAAGATTTCTGGCTCTCACAGACCTGTATCTTCTTCTTTAAGAGGCTCCTCTGTCCTCCACTCATTACCTGTATTAATGGCACCTGTTTGAACTTGTTATCCGTATAAAAGACACCTGTCCACAACCTCAAACAGTCACACTCCAAACTCCACTATGGTGAAGACTAAAGAGCTGTCGAAGGACACCAGAAACAAAATTGTAGACCTGCACCAGGCTGGGAGGACTGAATCTGCAATAGGCAAGCAGCTTGGTGTGAAGAAATCAACTGTGGGAACAATAAATAGAAAATGGAAGACATACAAGACCACTGATAATCTCCCTCGATCTGGGGCTCCACGCAAGATCTCACCCCGTGGGGTCAAAATGATCACAAGAACGGTGAGCAAACATCCCAGAACCACACGGGGGGACCTAGTGAATGACCTGCAGAGAGCTGGGACCAACGTAACAAAGGCTACCATCAGTAACACACTACGCCGCCAGGGACTCAGATCCTGCAGTGCCAGACGTGTCCCCCTGCTTAAGCCAGTACATGTCCGGGCCCATCTGATGTATGCTAGAGAGCATTTGGATGATCCAGAAGTGGATTGGGAGAATGTTAACCTCTAATCTGCTGCCCCCAATATCGCTGAACCCTACATTATATTTATTAACCCCTAATCTGTCCCCCAACGTCGCCGCAACCTACCTACACTTCTTAACCCCTAATCTGCCGCCGCCAACGTCGCCGCCACTATAATAAAGTTATTAACCCCTAAACCTAAGTCTAACCCAAACCCTAACACCCCCTAATTTAAATATAATTTAAATAAATCTAAATAAAATAACTAAATTATTCCTATTTAAAACTAAATACTTACCTATAAAATAAACACTAAGCTAGCTACAATATAACTAATAGTTACATTGTAGCTAGCTTAGGGTTTATTTTTATTTTACAGGCAACTTTGTATTTATTTTAACTAGGTAGATTAGTTATTAAATAATTCTTAACTATTTAATAGCTACCTAGTTAAAATAAGTACAAATTTACCTGTAAAATAAATCCTAACCTAAATTACACTAACACCTAACACTACACTATCATTAAATTAATTACATAAACTAACTACAATTAACTACAATTAAATAAAATAAACTAAAGTACAAAAACAAACACTAAATTAGCGAAAATAAAAAAATAATTACAAGAATTTTAAACTAATTACACCTACTCTAATCCCCCTAATAAAATAAAAAAAGCCCCCCAAATAAAAAAAATTCTCTACCCTATACTAAATTACAAATAGCCCTTAAAAGGGCCTTTTGCGGGGCATTGCCCCAAAGTAATCAGCTCTTTTACCTTTTAAAAAAAATACAATACCCCCCCAAAATAAAAACCCACCACCCACACACCCAACCCTACTCTAAAACCCCCCCAATCCCCCCTTAAAAAAACCTAACACTACCCCCTTGAAGATCACCCTACCTTGAGACGTCTTCACCCAGCCGGGCACAAGTGGACCTCCAGAGGGGCAGACGTCTTCATCCAATCTGGGCAGTAGAGGTCCTCCAAGAGGCAGAAGTCTTCATCCAGATGGCATCTTCTATCTTCATCCATCCGGAGCGGAGCGGGTCCATCTTCAATCCAGCCGACGCGGAGCATCCTCTTCAAACAAAGTCCAAGCGAAGAATGAAGGTTTCTTTAAATGACGTCATCCAAGATGGCGTCCCTTGAATTCCGATTGGCTGATAGGATTCTATTAGCAAATCGGAATTAAGTTAGGAAAAATCCTATTTGCTTATCCAATCAGCCAATAGGATTGAAGTTCAATCCTATTGGCTGATCCAATCAGCCAATAGGATTGATCTCGCATTCTATTGGCTGTTCCAATCAGCCAATAGAATGTGACCTCAATCCTATTGGCTGATTGCATCAGCCAATAGGATTTTTCCTACCTTAATTCTGATTGGCTAATAGAATCCTATCAGCCAATCGGACTTCAAGGGATGCCATCTTGGATGACGTCATTTAAAGGAACCTTCATTCTTCGCTTGGACTTCGTTTGAAGAGGATGCTCCGCGTCAGCTGGATTGAAGATGGACCTGCTCCGCTCCGGATGGAAACTGGCTGAACGTGCTCGTGCACGATTTGCCCATAGGAATTAATGGGGCAGATTCAGCTGAGAAAAAACCTAACATCTGCAAAAAAGCAGCGTTCAGCTCCTAACGAAGCCCCATTGATTCCTATGGGGAAACAACATTTATGTCTACACCTAACACCCTAACATGAACCCCGAGTCTAAACACCCCTAATCTTACACTTATTAACCCCTAATCTGCTGTCCCCGACATCGTCACCACCTACATTATAATTGTTAACCCCTTATCTGCCCCCCAACATCGCCGCAACCTACCTAAACTTCTTAACCCCTAATCTGTTGCTGCCAACATCGCCGCCACTATAATAAAGTTATTAACCCCTAAACCTAAGTCTAACCCAAACCCTAACACCCCCTAATTTAAATATAATTTAAATAAATCTAAATAAAATAACTAAATTATTCCTATTTAAAACTAAATACTTACCTATAAAATAATCCCTGAGCTAGCTACAATATAACTAATAGTTACATTGTAGCTAGCTTAGGGTTTATTTTTATTTTACAGGCAACTTTGTATTTATTTTAACTAGGTAGATTAGTTATTAAATAGTTCTTAACTATTTAATAGCTACCTAGTTAAAATAAGTACAAATTTACCTGTAAAATAAATACTAACCTAAATTACACTAACACCTAACACTACACTATCATTAAAATAATTACATAAACTAACTACAATTAACTACATTTAAATAAAATAAACTAAAGTACAAAAACAAACACTAAATTAGTGAAAATAAAAAAAATAATTACAAGAATTTTAAACTAATTACACCTACTCTAATCCCCCTAATAAAATAAAAAAGCCCCCCAAAATAAAAAAAATCCCTACCCTATTCTAAATTACAAATAGCCCTTAAAAGGGCCTTTTGCGTGGCATTGCCCCAAAGTAATCAGCTCTTTTACCTTTTAAAAAAATACAATACCCCCAAAATAAAAACCCACCACCCACACACCCAACCCTACTCTAAAACCCACCCAATCCTCCCTTAAAAAAACCTAACACTACCCCCTTGAAGATCACCCTACCTTGAGATGTCTTCACCCAGCCGGGCACAAGTGGACCTCCAGAGGGGCAGACATCTTCATCCAATCCGGGCAGTAGAGGTCCTCCAAGCGGCAGAAGTCTTAATCCAGATGGCATCTTCTATTTTCATCCATCCGGAGCGGAGGGGGTCCATCTTCAATCCAGCCGACGTGGAGCATCCTCTTAAAACAAAGTCCAAGCAAAGAATGGAGGTTCCTTTAAATGACTTCATCCAAGATGGCGTCCCTTGAATTCTGATTGGCTGATAGGATTCTATTAGCGAATCGGAATTAAGGTAGGAAAAATCCTATTGCCTGATCCAATCAGCCAATAGGATTGAAGTTCAATCCTATTGGCTGATCCAATCAGCCAATAGGATTGATCTCGCATTCTATTGGCTGTTCCAATCAGCCAATAGAATGTGACCTCAATCCTATTGGCTGATTGCATCAGCCAATAGGATTTTTCCTACCTTAATTCTGATTGGCTGATAGAATCCTATCAGCCAATCAGACTTCAAGGGATGCCATCTTGGATGACGTCATTTAAAGGAACCTTCATTCTTCACTTGGACTTCGTTTGAAGAGGATGCTCCGTGTCGGCTGGATTGAAGATGGACCCGCTCCGCTCCGGATGGATGAAGATAGAAGATGCCATCTGGATGAAGACTTCTTCCGCTTGGAGGACCTCTTCTGCCCGGATCGGATGAAGACTTCTGCCCCTCTGGAGGTCCACTTGTGCTCGGCTGGGTGAAGACGTCTCAAGGTAGGGTGATCTTCAAGGGGTTAGTGTTAGTTTTTTTTAAGGGGGGATTGGGTGGATTTTAGAGTAGGGTTGGGTGTGTGGGTGGTGGGTTTTAATGTTGGGGGGGTATTGTATTTTTTTTTACAGTTAAAAGAGCTGATTACTTTTGGGCAATGCCCCGCAAAAGGCACTTTTAAGGGCTATTTGTAATTTAGTATAGGGTAGGAAAGTTTTTTATTTTGGGGGGCTTTTTTTATTTTATTAGGGGGATTAGAGTAGGTGTAATTAGTTTAAAATTCTTGTAATTATTTTTTTATTTTCTGTAATTTAGTTGGTTTTTTTGTACTTTAGTTTATTTATTTTAATTGTAGTTAATTGTAGTTAGTTTATGTAATTAATTTTATTATAGTGTAGTGTTAGGTTTAATTGTAATTTAGGTTTGGATTTATTTTAAAGGTAAATTTGTACTTATTTTAAATAGGTAGCTATTAAATAGTTAATAACTATTTAATAACTATTGTACCTAGTTCAAATAAATACAGTACAAAGTTGCCTGTAAAATAAATATAAACCCTAAGCTAGCTACAATGTAACTATTAGTTATATTGTAGCTAGCTTAGGGTTTATTTTAAAGGTAATTATTTAGTTTTAAATAGGAATAATTTATTTAATTGTAGTAATTTTATTTTGTTGTATTTAAATTATATTTAAGTTAGGGGGGTTTAGACTTAGGGTTAGACTTAGGTTTAGGGGTTAATAAATGTATTATAGTAGTGGCGACGTTGGGGGCGGCAGATTAGGGGTTAATAAATGTAGGAACAGAAGGCGGTAGGCAGGTACTACTCCAAGCGTGTGTGGATTTAAAAAAACAAATTTATTGATTCATTTAAAAGAATGAACAGACATGGCAGCAATAGAGCAGGAAGTCTGACATGTTTCGCACCTCACAGGTGCTTACTCATAGACTGAGTTCTGTGTTTCCATCTCACATGTTTATAGGCTGAAGTGGGAATTAGATTAACCCCTTCAGTCCCACAAATACAGAAAATAAGATAAAAACAGTCTATTCTTTAAAATCGAAGAAAAAAATAGTTTTATCAAAAAACAAGTTATTGAATTAGTAACCATGGCTAATATTTTAGATTTACCTACTATTACTCAGCATTTAAAGTTTATTGAAATCATAATTATTTTGATCGCATATCTTTTGAAAATATGTACACTATAAAGTGAAGATAACATATAATATAAAGATTTAAAAATATCATGATATATGGACATAGTAACATTAGGATAGACACTCTGGCACAGGAAAAAGACTCTGCACTATCGTTTGTATGTATATTAATTATATATTCAACGTATACCAAATATATAGTTTAGCTAAAATGTCACATGGGAACTGGATACATGGAAATCAGACTTAATTATCAATAAAATAATTTATGCCACATTCTCTATTCATACCTGAAGGAGAACGTGTGTTTAATTTTAGTATCCAGTAAAGTTCTTTTTTTTCCAAAATTTTATCCCTGTTACCACCTCTTAAAGTGACATTTGCCAAATCAATAACTTGAAATGTAAGTTGTGCAATATTTGTAAGATGTTTATTATTAAAATGTTCAGCAACTGAGGAGTCTGTGCTATAATTTTTTACATCCCGGACATGTTCATTAAAACGTGTCCTGACAGTGGGTGTGGTTTTTCCCACGTACTGAAAAAAACACAGATTACAAGTTAATAGATAAATGGCATATTTAGAGCCACAGTTAGCATAGAACTCTATTGGATATGTTTTATCATTGAATTGACACACAAAGTGATCATCCTGTAAAACATTAGAACATGCCAAACACATGCGAGCTCCACATTTAAAAGTGCCTTTTTTATTTAACCAGGATGTAACATATTTTTGAGTGGAATTTTGTTTTTTCACTAAGCTTGGTGTTAATGTTTGAGCTAGTGTCCTTGATTTTCTTGGTACAAATTTGCATTGTTGTATTAGTGGTTGTAAAATTTCGTCTGATTGCAACAAATTAAGATGTTTTTTTAAAATGTTGACTATTTCATCATATTGTTGACTATATGGTGTAGAGAGAACAATAGCATCACTGAAATTTGAATCAGAATAATAAGTGGATTCTTTGAGATATACATCCTGTTCTTTAGCTATATTTTTATCTTTTTGAACTGATTTTCTTACATCTTCAAGCTGTTTATGATTGTATCCTCTTACTTTATCTCTAAGCTCTATAGACTGTTTTTCATATATGCTATCTATTTTGGTATTGCGCCTCAATCTTAGAAACTGTGATTTAGGTATAGACCGAACTAAAGGGTTAGGATGTTGGGAGTGTGCGTACAAAATGGTGTTTCCTGCTGTTTGTTTTCTGTATGTACTGGTCACTATGGTATTATCTATAATTTGAATAGTAAGATCTAAGTAATTGACCAACTCTTGACTATGTACTCCAGTAAATTTTAGGTTTAAATCATTACTGTCACAATATTTCAAAAAATTAGAAAATTTAATTTAGTAAATGTAGATAGGTGTTGGCGATGTTAGGGATGGCAGATTAGGGGTTAATAAAATTTAACTAGTGTTTGTGATGCGGGAATGCGGCGGTTTAGGGGTTAATATATTTATTAAAGTGGCGGTGATGTCCGGTCGGCAGATTAGGGGTTAAAAACTTTATTTAAGTGTTAAGTTTGATGTTCTTTCAACATATTCTCAAGTATTTACTCTTGCAGGTCTCACTAACTTATCTCACTATACATATGCTGGCATATTTGTCTTGAAATTTGCTATATCAATATTAAATTGAAAGTAAAACATTGTATACAAAACTAAGGGGCCCATTTATCGAGCTCCGTACGGAGCTTGAAGGGCTGTGTTTCTGGCTGCTCTATAACCTGTCTGCCTGCTCTGAGGAGGTGGACAGATATCACTGCAATTCAACCTGATTTAATACGATCCGGTTGATTGACACCCCCTGCTAGCGGAAAAATAGGTAGGAAAAATCTGATTTGCTGATTCGATCAGCCAATCAGATTCAAGTTCCGCCAATAGAATGCGAGCTCAATCTGACTGGCTGATTGAATCAGCCAATCAGATTTTTCCTACCTTAATTCTGATTGGCTGATAGAATCCTATCAGCCAATCGGAATTCGAGGGGCGCCATCTTGGATGACGTCATTTAAAGGAACCTTCATTTGGCGAGTAGGCGTCGGTTGAAGAGGATGTATCCGCGTCGGCTGGGAAGAAGATGGCTCCGCTCCGGATGGATGAAGATAGAAGATGCCGCTTGGATGAAGATGTCTGCCGGTCTGGATGTCCTATCTGCCCCATCGGATAAAGACTTTGGCTCAGCTGGGTGAAGACGGCTCAAGGTAGGGCGATCTTCAGGGGGGTAGTGTTAGGTTTATTTAAGGGGGTTTGGGTGGGTTAGAGTAGGGGTATGTTGGTGGTGGGTTGTATTTTTTTTTACAGGCAAAAGAGCTGATTACTTTGGGGCATGCCCCACAAAAAGCCCTTTTAAGGGCTGGTAAAAAGAGCTGATTACTTTGTAATGACGAATAGGGTAGGGACATTTATTATTTTTTTTTATTATTTTATTAGGGGGCTTAGATTAGGTGTAATTAGTTTAAAATTCTTGCAATATTTTTTTATTTTTTGTAATTTAGTGTTTTTTTTTTTTGTATTATAGAATAGTTTATTTAATTGTATTTAATTGTAGGTAATTGTAGGTAATTTATTTAATTAATGTAATGATAGTGTAGTGTTAGGTTTAATTGTAACTTAGGTTAGGATTTATTTTACATGTAATTTTTAATTATTTTAACTAGGTAGCTATTAAATAGTTAATAACTATTTAATAGCTATTGTACCTAGTTAAAATAAATACAAAGTTGCCTGTAAAATAAATATAAATCCTAAAATAGCTACAATATGATTATTTGTTATATTGTAGCTATATTAGAGTTTATTTTACAGGTAAGTATTTAGTTTTAAATAGGAATACTTTAGTTAATAAGAGTTAATGGATTTCGTTAGATTAAAATGATATTTAAGTTAGGGGGGTGTTAGGGTGAGGGTTAGACTTAGCTTTAGGGGTTAATACATTTATTATAGTAGCGGCGAGGTCCGGTCAGCAGATTAGGGGTTAATACTTGAAGTTAGGTGGTGGCGACATTGGGGGGGCAGATTAGGGGTTAATAAATATTATGTAGGCATCAGCGATGTTGGGGGCAGCAGATTAGGGGTTCATAGGGATAATGTAGGTGGCGGCTGTGTCCGGAGCGGCAGATTAGGGGTTAATTGTGTAATGCAGGTGTCAGCGATAGCGGGGTCAGCAGATTAGGGCTTAATAAGTGTAAGGTTAGGGGTGTTTAGACTCGGGGGTTCATGTTAGGGTGTTAGGTGCAGACTTATAGAGTGTTTCCCCATAGGAAACAACGGGGCTGAGTTAGGAGCTGAACGCTGCTTTTTTGCAGGTGTTAGGTTTTTTTTTCAGCCCAAACTTACCCATTGTTTTTTATGGGGGAATCGTGCACGAGCACGTTTTGCCAGCTTACCGCTACCGTAAGCAACGCTGATATTGAGGGTTGAAGTTGCGGTAAATTCGGCTCAACGCTCCCTTTTTGGAGCCTAACGCAGCCCTTCAGACATCTCTAAATACCAGCATTGTTTGGAAGCAGCGGTAGGAAAAAAAGCATTGTTTTAACTATGCGGGTCTTTACCGACAAAACTCTAAATCTAGCCGTTAGTGTTTATGACTGGGTTTGCAGCTGCAGCATGAGATGACTCTAGTAACGTGTATAATACATGCCATTGAATGCTCTGCTTTTAATAAAATAACGTATAGTGTTTCATGCAACTCAAATAAACCTAATAACCCAAAGAATTATAGAGGGTTAACATGTGAAGACACCGGAATGGTTATCTGAGTGAACACCATAGTATCGTATGTAAATAAAGTTTGAATGGTAACAACCAGACCGGGTCTGCCAGCAGCGTACTGCAGTAAATTAATACCCTGTAACCTCATTTGATCAACCGTAACAAGAGTAGGTGAACCGCTATTAAACTATCGAAGTACTGTTAATAGTAATGCATACAGGTACACGCTGATCGTACCCCACTAAACGCTTCCTAAAACACAGGAGTTCACTGGACTCCTCACCATTGCCCTAACATGTTTTGCAGCTTTTCGGCTTTGTCGGCCTTGTTCTATTATTTTTGTTTTCCTAAATTAGCATGTGAGTATTGATACTCAGCATTTCATCGATTGGCCTGCAACCCTCATATTTTAACATACTGAGGAGTAGTGATGCCGCAAACTTAAAATTTTCCGTTGGTGAACGTGAACGTCCGCAACTGTTCGCAAACGGGCGAACCGGGCGAACCACCATTGACTTCAATAGGCAGGCGAATTTTAAAACCCACAGGGACTCTTTCTGGCCACAATAGTGTGGGAAAGTTGTTTCAAGGGTACTAACACCTGGACTGTGGCATGCCGGAGGGGGATCCATGGCAAAACTCCCATGTAAAATTACATAGTTGATGCAGAGTCTGGTTTTAATCCATAAAGGGCATAAATCACCTAACATTCCTAAATTGTTTGGAATAACGTGCTTTAAAACATCAGGTATGATGTTGTATCGATCAGGTAGTGTAAGGGTTATGCCCACTTCACAGTGACAGACCAAACTCCCTGTTTAACGCACCGCAAACAACCGCAAACAGTCCATTTGCACAACCGCAAACTCCCCTTTTGCACAAGGTTGGATACCAAGCTAGCCATGTCCCGTTCCTTGTCCTCACTGATGTCATTGAAGGTCTCTTCCTCCACCCAGCCACGTACAACACCAAGTGTCCCCAAAAGGTGAAAACAAGCCCCCTGGGACGCCTGCTGTGTTTGGTCTTCCACCTCCTCAAAGCCACCTTCCTCCTCTGACTCCTCTTCTTCAGACTCCTCTTTCTGCATTGCCTCTCTCTGCGTTATTATAAGGTGTGTTAAGTAGTACTATTCTTATCAGTTTAATCCCTGTTCCATCCCCTATCAGGGGACGTGTATATGGCATGGATTTTAGGAACCGGGAGATGGAAAAAGATGCTTGGTCGGTCCTCCTACTTCAAATTTGGGGCACTGCGCGTGCAATCGTGACCGGACATTTAGCCAACGGACATTTGGCCGACGGACATTTGGCTGAAATACAAGTAGCTGTAAGATAACAGTCCGGCCACGAGATAGATAGATTTGATAGATACATAGATAGATACATAGATTAGATAGATCAATAGATCGATAGATGCAATAGATACATTTGATAGATACGATAGATAGATAGATCGATTTGATAGATAAATAGATAGATTTGATAGATAGATAATTTCCCAGAGAATTACAAGACGTGCGGTCTGTGACCCATGGTATGGTTCCCACAGGCAGTTGAGGCGCCAGGGGACGTGTATATGGCATGGATTTTAGGAACTGGGAGATGGAAAAAGATGCTTGGTTGGTCCTCCTACTTAAAATTTGGAGCACTGCGTGTGCAATCTACTGTGCCACCAGATAAGAGTGGTGTGTTAAGTAGTACTATTCTGATCAGTTTAATACCTGTTACGCCCCCTATCAGGGGACGTGTATATGGCATGGATTTTAGGAACCGGGAGATGGAAAAAGATGCTTGGTCGATCCTCCTACTTCAAATCTGGGGCACTGCGCATGCAATCTACTGTGCCACCAGATATGAGTGGTGTGTTAAGTAGTACTATTCTGATCAGTTTAATCCCTGTTACGTCCCCTATCAGGGGACGTGTATATGGCATGCATTTTAAGAACTGGGAGATGGAAAAAGATGCTTGGTCGGTCCTCCTACTTCACATTTGGGGCACTGCGCGTGCAATCTACTGTGCCACCAGATAAGAGTGGTGTGTTAAGTAGTACTATTCTGATCGGTTTAATACCTGTTACACCCCCTATCAGGGGATGTCTATATGGCATGGATTTTAGGAACCGGAAGATGGAAAAAGATGCTTGGTCGGTCCTCCTACTTCAAATTTGGGGCACTGCGTGTGCAATCGTGGCCAGACGTTTAGCCGATGGACATTTGGCAGACAGACATTTGGCCGACGGACATTTGGCCGAAACACAAGTGGCTGTCACAAAACAGTCCAGCCACGAGATGGATAGATTTGATAGATAGATAGATACATAGATTAGATAGATAGATCAATAGATGCAATATACATTTGATAGATACGATAGATAGATAGATAGATAGATAGATAGATAGATAGATAGATAGATAGATAGATTTGATAGATAAATAGATAGATTTGATAGATAATTTCCCAGACAGAGAATTACAAGACGTGCGGTCTGTGACCCATGGTAAGGTTCCCAGAGGCAGTTGCGGCGCCAGGGGACGTGTATATTGCATGGATTTTAGGAACCGGGAGATGGAAAAAGATGCTTGGTCGGTCCTCCTACTTCAAATTTGGGGCACTGTGCGTGCAATCGTGGCCGGACTTTTAGCCGACGGACATTTGGCAGATGGACATTTGGCCGACGGACATTTGGCCGAAACACAAGTGGCTGTTACAAAACAGTTCGGCCATGAGATAGATAGATTTGATAGATAGATACATAGATTAGATAGATCAATAAATGCAATATACATTTGATAGATACGATAGATAGATGATAGATAGATAGATAGATAGATAGATAGACAGATTTGATAGATAAATAGAATTGATAGATAGATAATTTCCCAGACAGATAATTACAAGACGTGCGGTCTGGGACCCATGGTAAGATTCCCAGAGGCAGTTGCAGCGCAAGGGGACGTGTATATGGCATGGATTTTAGGAACCGGGAGATGGAAAAAGATGCTTGGTCGGTCCTCCTACTTCAAATTTGGGGCACTGCGCGTGCAATCTACTGTGATACCAGATATGAGTGGTGTGTTAAGTAGTACTATTCTGATCAGTTTAATCCCTGTTACGTCCCCTAACAGGGGACGTGTATATGGCATGGATTTTAGGAACCGGGAGATGGAAAAAGATGTTTGGTCGGTCCTCCTACTTCAAATTTGGGGCACTGCGCGTGCAATCTACTGTGCCACCAGATAGGAGTGGTGTGTTAAGTAGTACTATTCCTATCAGTTTAATCCCTGTTAAGTGCCTTTTTTTTGGTTTGGTTTTTGAAGCCACAGTGCAGCACCAGAGGCCAGAAAAAATTGGCATGTACACATGCCTGAAAAATTAGGTATTGTTGCAGCTGCTGCTGTAGCAGCGGCCAGAAAAATTGATGTTTGTTTCCCAGGCAGAAAGTGCCCTAAAACATTGCGGCTTGAACCCTAGTTTTTGGCAGATAAGTCACGCAAGCCATCCGGCATTCGAAGATAAAATACAGCAGCGTGTGGTGGACCATTTTTAGCCCAAGGCAGCTCATCTCATCAGGCCTTTTTTACTTGAATGTATCGCCCAATGTCAGTCCCTTCGGGATCCATCCCTCATTCATCTTAATAAAGGTGAGGTAATCTAGACTTTTTTGACCTAGGCGACTTCTCTTCTCAGTGACAATACCTCCTGCTGCACTGAAGGTCCTTTCTGACAGGACACTTGAAGCGGGGCAGGCCAGAAGTTCTATCACAAATTGGGATAGCTCAGGCCACAGGTCAAGCCTGCACACCCAGTAGTCAAGGGGTTCATCGCTCCTCAGAGTGTCGATATCTGAAGTTAAGGCGAGGTAGTCTGCTACCTGTCGGTCGAGTCGTTCTCTGAGGGTGGACCCCGAAGGGCTGTGGCAATTCATAGGACTTAAAAAGCTCTGCATGTCCTCCATCAACAACACATCTGTAAAGCATCCTGTCCTTGCCGGCGTGGTCGTGGGAGGAGGAGCATTACTTTCACCTCTTCCCCTGTTAGATTTCCGTTGTGCTGTGACATCACCCTTATACACTGTGTAAAGCATACTTTTTAATTTATTTTGGAACTGCTGCATCCTTTCCGACTTGCGATAATTCGGTAACATTTCAGGCACTTTATGCTGATACCGGGGGTCTAGTAGCGTGGACACCCAGTACAGGTCGTTCTCCTTCAGCCTTTTTATATGAGGGTCCCTCAACAGGCACGACAGCATGAAAGACCCCATTTGCACAAGGTTGGATGCCAAGCTACTCATGTCCCGTTCCTCGTCCTCAGTGATATCACTGAAGGTATGTTCTTCCCCCCAGCCACGTACAACACCACGGGTACCAGATAGGTGACAATGAGCACCCTGGGATGCCTGTTGTGGTTGGTCTTCCTCCTCCTCAAAGCCACATTCCTCCTCTGACTCCTCTTCCTCACAATCCTCTTCCAGCGTTGCCGCAGGTCCAGCAAGCGATGCTGATAAGGCTGTTTCTGGTGATGATGGTGACCACAACTCTTCCTCTTCACACTCATCCATGGCCTGATCCAGCACTCTTTGCAGGGCACGCTCCAGGAAGAAAACAAATGGTATGATGTCGCTGATGGTGCTTTTGGTGCGACTGATTAGGTTTGTCACCTCCTCAAAAGGACGCATGAGCCTACAGGCATTGCGCATGAGCGTCCAGTAACGTGGCAAAAAAATTCCCAGCTCCACAGAGGCTGTTCTAGCACCCCGGTCATACAAATAGTCGTTAGTGGCTTTTTCTTGCTTGAGCAGGCGGTTGAACATTAGGAGTGTTGAATTCCAATGTGTCGGGCTGTCGCAAATCAAGCGCCTCACTGGCATGTTGTTTCGCTGCTGGATATCTGAAAAGTGCGCCATGGCCATGTAGGAATGCCTGAAATGGACACACCCCTCCCTGGCCTGCTTCAGGACGTCCTGTAAGCCTGAGTACTTGTACGATCAGATTACACACATGTGCCTAAATTCAATGCCGCCAACAAATTTCTTCCGTTGTCACAAACCACTTTACCGATCTCCATTTGGTGCTGAGTCAGCCACTGATCCACCTGTGCGTTCAGGGCGGACAGGAGTGCTGGTCCGGTGTGACTCTCTGCTTTCAGGCAAGTCAACCCCAAGACAGCGTGACACTGCCATATCCGGGATGTGGAATAGTACTTGCGGAGCTGGGGGGGTGCCGTTGATGTGGAGCAAGACTCAGCAGCAGAAGAGGACTCAGCCGAGGAGGTTATGGAAGAGGATGGATTAGGAGGAGTAGAGGAGGTGGCAGCAGGCCTGCCTGCAAGTCGTGGCTTTGTAACCAACTCCTCCTCTGCAGAGCCACGCATTCCATGCTTGGCAGCCGTTAGCAGGTTTACCCAATGCGCAATGTAGGTGATATAACTGCCCTGACCATGCTTTAAAGACCAGCTATCATTGGTCATATGGACCCTTGCCCCAACACTGTGTGCCAGACATGCCATTACTTCCTTTCGCACAATCGAGTACAGGTTGGGGTATGCCTTTTTTGCAAAGAAATTTCGGCCGGGTACCTTCCACTGCTGTGTCCCAATAGCTTGTATGGTAAAAGCTGGCGGGCTAACAGTTCAGACAAGCCAGCTGTCAGACGCTGGGCAAGGGGGTGACTTTGTGACATTGTCTTCTTACGCTCAAACATGTCCTTGACAGACACCTGACTGTGGGCAGATGAGCAGGAACTGCTCCTGAAGAGAGACGGAGTGGCGGATGGTTGAGAGGGGGCAAGGAGGACAGCAGTGGTTGATGTGGCTGAAGATGCTGGACCAGGAGGAGGATGGCGGCTTAGAGTTTGTGTGCTGCTTCTACTCATGTGTTGATCCCATAGGCGTTTGTGATGTGCGATCATGTGCCTTCGCAAAGCAGTTGTACCTAGGTGGGTGTTGGACTTCCCACAAAAAAATACCACACTGCTAAGCTCTGCGATGACGGCATTCTGGTGGTGGCAACAGCATGCGTTGATTGGCGTGCTGTCTGGCTTACCCCGGGTGTCTGACTGTGCCACTAGCTCCTTGCGACGACCTCCCCCTGCTTCCAACTCGTCTTCTCCTCCTTCTCTCTGTCTCCCCATCTGGACTTTCCCCCTGTTCTTCTTCTCTTCTTATGGGCACCCACATAACATCCACAGACGCATTGTCATCATCAACTGCTTCACTTGTATCTGACAAATCAACAAAGGAAGCAGCAGCGGGTACAACATCATCATCATCACACCATACGTCCATGTCTGTAATGCTGCCTGACTGAGACATATCACTGTTATCTACATCATCTGTCATCATCTGTCAATGATGGTTGCGCATCACTCATTTCTTCCAACTGACAGATCAAGGAAAGTGGTGCTAGTGTTGGTGGTGGCGGCAGGTGGGCGAGTGGTAACTTGAGAGGTGCCCGAAGATAAGCTGGAGGAGGATGGTGTGTCAAGGTTCGGAGCAAAGCTATAGAAGATTGGGTGTCCTGTGTTATAAAGTATACTATTTCCTCAGAACTTTTCGAGTTCATGGTACGTGGCCTCTGAACACTGGGCATTATTCTAGTGCCAAAGGGAATCACAGCACCACGACCACGACGGCACCTGTGGGGTGGCCTGCCTCTGCCTGTCATTTTTTTTTAAAATGTACACTTACACTACTATTAAACAAGATATGAGTGCTGCCACTGGGGAAATGGGCCCAGTATAAGCTATGAGCCTGACACAAAAAAGCAGACTGATGTTTCACAGTCCAAAAAGTTTTTATTTTTTTACATGTACACTTACACTACTATTAAACAAGATATGAGTGGTGGCACTGGGCAAGTGGGACCAGTATAAGCTGTGAGTCTGACACAAAAAAGCAGACTGATGTTTCACAGTCCAAAAAGTTTTTTATGTTTTTAAATGTACACTTACACTACTATTTAACAAGATATTAGTGGTGGCACTGGGCAAGTGGGCCCAGTATAAGCTGTTAGCCTGACACAAAAAAGCAGACTGATGTTTCACAGTCCAAAAAGTTTTTCTTTTTTAAATGTACACTTACACTACTATTAAACAAGATATGAGTGGTGGCACTGGGCAAGTGGGCACAGTATACGCTGTGAGTCTGACACAAAAAAGCAGACTGATGTTTCACAGTCCAAAAAGTTTTTTTTGTTTTTAAATGTACACTTACACTACTATTAAACAAGATATGAGTGGTGGCACTGGGCAAGTGGGCACAGTATACGCTGTGAGCCTGACACAAAAAAGCAGACTGATGTTTCAGAGTCCAAAAAGTTTTTTGTTTTTAAATTTACACTACTGTTACACCAGATTTGAGTGGTGGCACTGGGCAAGTGGGCACAGTATACGCTGTGAGCCTGGCACACATGCTGGCAGGCAGGCAGGCAACTGCAATTAGATTACTCAAGCAGACTGATGTTTCACAGTCAAAAAAGTTTTTTTATTTTTAAATTCACACTACTGTTACACCAGATATGAGTGGGGGCACTGGGCAAGTGGGCCTGGCACACATGCTAGCAGGGAGGCAACTGCAATTAGATTACACTAGCAGACTGATGTTTCAAAGTCAAAAAAGTTTTGTTTTTTTTACATTTACACTACTGTTACACCAGATATGAACGGTGGCACTGGGCAAGTGGACCTGGCACACACGCTGGCAGGCAGGCAACTGCAATTAGATTACACTAGCAGACTGATGTTTCACAGTCAAAAAAGTTTTTTATTTTTAAATTTACACTACTGTTACACCAGATATGAGTGGGGGCACTGGGCAAGTGGGCCTGGCACACATGCTAGCAGGCAGGCAACTGCAATTAGATTACACTAGCAGACTGATGTTTCAAAGTCAAAAAAGTTTTTTTTTTTTTACATTTACACTACTGTTACACCAGATTTGAGCGGTGGCACTGGGCAAGTGGACCTGGCACACACGCTGGCAGGCAGGCAACTGCAATTAGATTACACTAGCAGACTGATGTTTCACAGTCAAAAAAGTTAAATTTACACTACTGTTACACCAGATATGAGTGGTGGCACTGGGCAAGTGGGCCTGGCGCACACTCTGGCAGGCAGGCAACAGCAATTAGATTACACTAGCAGACTGATGTTTCACAGTCAAAAAAGTTTTTTTTTTTTTTAAATTTACACTACTATTACACCAGATATGAGTGGTGGAACTGGGCAAGTGGGCCTGGCACACACCCTGGCAGGCAGGCAACTGCAATTAGATTACACTAGCAGACTGATGTTTCAAAGTCAAAAAAGTTTTGTTTTTTTTAAATTTACACTACTGTTACACCAGATATGAACAGTGGCACTGGGCAAGTGGACCTGGCACACACGCTGGCAGGCAGGCAACTGCAATTAGATTACACTAGCAGACTGATGTTTCACAGTCAAAAAAGTTTTTTATTTTTAAATTTACACTACTGTTACACCAGATATGAGTGGGGGCACTGGGCAAGTGGGCCTGGCACACATGCTAGCAGGCAGGAAACTGCAATTAGATTACACTAGCAGACTGATGTTTCAAAGTCAAAAAAGTTTTTTTTTTTTTACATTTACACTACTGTTACACCAGATATGAGCGGTGGCACTGGGCAAGTGGACCTGGCACACACGCTGGCAGGCAGGCAACTGCAATTAGATTACACTAGCAGACTGATGTTTCACAGTCAAAAAAGTTTTTTTTTTAAATTTACACTACTGTTACACCAGATATGAGTGGTGGCACTGGGCAAGTGGGCCTGGCACACACGCTGGCCGGCAGGCCACTGCAATTAGATTACACTAGCAGACTGATGTTTCACAGTCAAAAAAGTTAAATTTACACTACTGTTACACCAGATATGAGTGGTGGCACTGGGCAAGTGGGCCTGGCGCACACGCTGGCAGGCAGGCAACAGCAATTAGATTACACTAGCAGACTGATGTTTCACAGTCAAAAAAGTTTTTTTTTTTTTTAAATTTACACTACTATTACACCAGATATGAGTGGTGGAACTGGGCAAGTGGGCATGGCACACACCCTGGCAGGCAGGCAACTGCAATTAGATTACACTAGCAGACTGATGTTTCACAGTCAAAAAAATTTTGTTTTTTTTAAATTTACACTTACACTACTATTAAACAAGATATGAGTGGTGGCACTGGGCAAGTGGGCAAAGTATACGCTGTGAGTCTGACACAAAAAAGCAGACTGATGTTTCACAGTCCAACAAGTTTTTATTTTTTTAAATGTACACTTACACTACTATTAAACAAGATATGAGTGGTGGCACTGGGCAAGTGGGCACAGTATATGCTGTGAGCCTGACACAAAAAAGCAGACTGATGTTTCACAGTCCAAAAAGTTTTTCTTTTTTTAAATGTACACTTACACTACTATTAAACAAGATATGAGTGGTGGCACTGGGCAAGTGGGCACAGTATACGCTGTGAGCCTGACAGAAAAAAGCAGACTGATGTTTCACAGTCCAAAAAAGTTTTTTTTGTTTTTAAATGTACACTTACACTACTATTAAACAAGATATGAGTGGTGGCACTGGGCAAGTGGGCACATTATATGCTGTGAGCCTGACACAAAAAAGCAGACTGATGTTTCACAGTCCAAAAAGTTTTTTGTTTTTAAATTTACACTACTGTTACACCAGATATGAGTGGTGGCACTGGGCAAGTGGGCCTGGCGCACACGCTGGCAGGCAGGCAACAGCAATTAGATTACACTAGCAGACTGATGTTTCACAGTCAAAAAAGTTTTTGTTTTTTTTTAAATTTACACTACTATTACACCAGATATGAGTGGTGGAACTGGGCAAGTGGGCCTGGCACACACCCTGGCAGGCAGGCAACTGCAATTAGATTACACTAGCAGACTGATGTTTCACAGTCAAAAAATGTTTTTTTTTTTTTAAATTTACACTTACACTACTATTAAACAAGATATGAGTGGTGGCACTGGGCAAGTGGGCAAAGTATACGCTGTGAGTCTGACACAAAAAAGCAGACTGATGTTTCACAGTCCAACAAGTTTTTATTTTTTTAAATGTACACTTACACTACTATTAAACAAGATATGAGTGGTGGCACTGGGCAAGTGGGCACAGTATATGCTGTGAGCCTGACACAAAAAAGCAGACTGATGTTTCACAGTCCAAAAAGTTTTTCTTTTTTTAAATGTACACTTACACTACTATTAAACAAGATATGAGTGGTGGCACTGGGCAAGTGGGCACAGTATACGCTGTGAGCCTGACAGAAAAAAGCAGACTGATGTTTCACAGTCCAAAAAAGTTTTTTTTGTTTTTAAATGTACACTTACACTACTATTAAACAAGATATGAGTGGTGGCACTGGGCAAGTGGGCACATTATATGCTGTGAGCCTGACACAAAAAAGCAGACTGATGTTTCACAGTCCAAAAAGTTTTTTGTTTTTAAATTTACACTACTGTTACACCAGATTTGAGTGGTGGCACTGGGCAAGTGGGCACAGTATACGCTGTGAGCTTGGCACACATGCTGGCAGGCAGGCAACTGCAATTAGATTACTCAAGCAGACTGATGTTTCACAGTCAAAAAAGTTTTTTTTAAAAATTTACACTACTATTAAACCAGATATGAGTGGGGGCACTGGGCAAGTGGGCACAGTATACACTGTGAGCCTGGCACACACGCTAGCAGGCAGGAAACTGCAATTAGATTACACTAGCAGACTGATGTTTTACAGTCAAAAAAGTTTTTTATTTTTAAATTTACACTTCTGTTACACCAGATATGAGTGGGGGCACTGGGCAAGTGGGCCTGGCACACATGCTAGCAGGCAGGCAACTGCAATTAGATTACACATAGGTGTTAATCATCCTTAAACATCAAATACACATCTGCACTACTAGCTAAACAGGAAATATGCTGCATTAAGACTTGTACAACTACTCGTGGATTGACGCCATGTGGTGAGTATGAGACAAAAAGTCTGGCAACTGAAGTTACTGAAAGGGCAATTAGAATGTTAGGATAATACAGTGAAGGCACATGACTTACATTATGATTTCAAAACAACTTTATATATTTTAATGGATATGAGATGTATATCCTATATCTTAGCCTCTGTGTGTTTATGGACCTGAAGAGATGTGATCATTAACATTTTTTTTTTTATTTCAGATCTACATAGACAGGATTCACTTGGAATACAGTACAATACTGAATTAAAAATAAGCTATTATTCACATATAAATGCCAGGATACCGATAAAATTGTAATGCATTTTAAGCTAATAATTAGCAGTATTAAATTACCTTAATATAATAAAATGTTAATAATATAACATATTTGGTATCAGAATAATCAGAAAAAATAACCTAATATTAACCATCTGTAATTGGGGTTATATATGATTAATGCAGAGAGTGTAATCTGATTAAATAACCACTTTATGAAAATAATGAAGTTGTTTAACAAAAAAAAGTTTAGAAATGCTGTATTGTATTGCTATGTTGTACTGTATGCTGCCACCCGGTGTTACCATGAGAGAACTACAGCCAGAAAGCCTTTTGGCTGTTAAATATAAGATATTCAAATGACAAGGGACAAGGCCGTGGGCGTTTCCAACATTCACCAATGAGTGAGAACAAACAAAAACAGGGAGGGGTGAGATCAGATGATTTAAACCCCAGCATAGAGACTAAAGAGAGGTTGTGTTGACTGATCCAGAAAGGAGTAACTGCTGCAGTTATTAATCAAAAGCACACACCTACTATTGGACTCCATATGCTTTACCCCAATTTTGAATTTCTGAGGTGAATTGGACCTGTTAAGAAATATTGGAAACTGGATTGCTGTTTATTTGGTGAAGTATATTGTATTTTAAATTGGTAGTCATATACCAATAAGGTATTGTTTAAATCTGTGTCTGATTGGCTAAGTAACTCATCTATGCAAGTTCTGATATTGTCAGTTAATTTGGTATTAGGATAAATTGCAGTTAAATAGCAGAATATATATATTATCCTATTGTTTTATAAACACTGTTTAGAATTGTATTGCTTGGATGTTAAAGGTTTTTAGTCCCATTGTGTTAAATAAATAAAAGGCTGAATTGTGAAGGTATATTTTTCTGGGTTTTGTAAGAAGGATAGCATATTTTAAGAGTTGGTTTTAACGCATATAAATTTTGTGTCATATTCTAATATTGCAAATATATTTCAAAAATGTTCATGGATATTAACTAAATAAAAGAGTTCAGGTATTTATATTAATTTTATTGTTTCTAGTAGATGCATGTTTATTAAGGGCTTCTATTTTTAAAGAAAATTATTGGTTGTATTGTGTCATAACCCTGCCATAAACTGATATATTATTTGGATAGCACTACTAAGATTTTCATAAATATACTGACATAATAATTGGAGGCACTGTTCTGAGATTTAATAATATCCATCATAATTGATATAATATATTTGTAAGTAAATAGAAATTATTATAAAAGAAAAAAAAATCATATTTCGATATTAATATTTTGAAGATATAATTTTTGAAGATATTAATATCTTGCAATATTATTAAAGATTAATTTTGAAAAATTAATACAAATATTAATTTTTCATATTTCAAAATTAATCAAAAATATACATTTTTCATATTTTCAAAGTTAATCAAAAATATTAATTTTTCATATTTCGAAATATTAATTTTTCATATTTCAAAATTAATAATATTTTTTTTTTAAATATAATTTTTCTTTTCTTCTCTCTTTTTATTGGCAAAAATTGTATTAGCGTTTTTAGTTAAATAAATACTAAACCAATACAATAATGTCTGTAGCCAGAAGTGACTCATTTAATTCTATACATAGCGATGAAATGGTCCCATTACAATACCCATTACTAAAGGTCAGGTCCTTAAGAAAGATATCTTAAGTTACATTAAAGGGAAGTTAAATATTGCTGGTGAATTAAATGATTTTGTGGACATGCTTGAAACTAGGGCTAAAAATATTACTGTTAATAATAATATGTGGAATGAAGAGAATTAATTCTTCCAGGAATTATTAATGATTAATCAATGCAAGGCTCTCAAAAAGCGAGACGAACTAATACTAAAATCCTGGCCCCTTTTAATATGCATTATTGACGAAATGTCGTTTTGTGTCACAGACAAACGATTGCAAATACAGGAGCTAGAAAATAGTATTCGCTCCTCGCGCAGACGCGAAGAGGGTTTAAAAATAGCCAAAAATAAAATGGATGAATTTGCCCAAAACCTAACCGCCTTAGATAAGCATAATACAGACTTAATCACGCAGATACAAGATTTAAATAAACAGCTTGCGCAAAGCCAGAGAGAATTAAGCGATGTAAAAAGGTCATATTGCCATAATGAAAACCCCTATATTAACAGTGAGAATAATGCAGATAATGCTAACTCCTTTAGCGAACGCGTCAGGGATGAGGTACAAAAATATATAGAACAATATAGACAAACGACCCCTAACGGGTCAGAAATAGATTTCCCGAATAGACAATCCCCCCAGGATGTAAATCCAGAGGATTGCTGTAGCGCAGCTGATGCGGGGGAGGGAAACTCTAACAGAGAATCCCAAAATAAGTCTGATAAAGTCTATGATTCCCATAAAATAATCACCTTCGTACAACGTGCATTACCTATATTCTCCAATAAGGGAACAACATCTGTAATTGATCATTTACAGGCTTTTGAAAATGCGTTAGCTATAATGAATGTTACAAGTGAGAAATTGAAAATTGAATTTCTGCCTTGGGTATTTGACAGTAAGCATCACAAATTATTTGCTTCACTAAAGGATATGAATATTCATTCCTGGAATGGGGTAAAACGACAATGCAGAAAAGAATTCAGGCAATATCGCACTAAAACTGCAGCGAAAATAGCGGTATATGGTTTAAAGTGTCATGCGAATCAGAGTCCAATCGAATTCCTTTCTGTATTGAAAAATGCATACAGTATGGCTGAAGATAATCCCAAATTTGATGGCTCAGAATTTGTAAATTTATTTTTTGAAGCACTGCCTACACCCATCAAAATTAACTTAGCTAGAGATTTTGATGAGGACTGCTCATTGGAATGGCTGATCAAAGAGAGTACAAAATTATACTCTATTCAGCAGTCCAGTGAGCAGGGGGTTAAAAAGGAGTCAAAACCCAAAATTGCAGCAGAAACTAGGATGTCACCTAGACCCCTCAATTTGGAGTCTAAAAAGAAGACCTATGCAGAGGTGGCCAGTCAAAACAGGCCATCTCCACAGAGGTTTAACTCTGCCCCCTCCCCTACACAGGTTGAGGCGCAGGGAGACTATAACCAAAGTGGGGGACATAATCAGGTGAATAATTACTCACAAAGAGAATACTCACCAAATAATTGGTATCCGCGCAAGGGTAGATACAATAGACGGCGAAGATACTCTCAGGGTAACCAGACACCCCAGGTATATAATGCTCCCCAAAGTACTAATGCTGAACAAGCTGAACCCCAGGGGCAACCACACCAGAATAGAAATAGCGGCCCTGATTCTGAGGGAACCCAGTGGTCCAGGAATCAGTACAATTGGGCACCAAGAGATAGGCCCAGGGGTAGAGGTAACTTGTACAATCAGGTAGATATGCTGTTTACCCAGTTAAATCGGTTGAGCGAACAAATCGCTAATATGAGTCAAAAATCTACGGCTCAGCAACAGAACAATACTTTTTTAGGGGTACAGCCAGTGGTCAGCAGTGGACCACAGGCACAGTCATAAATACTGCAGTATCACCTGAAGGGGAGGGGAGAGATATACAAAATGTAATAATAAATATCAATGATACTAATCATGTTCTCTCCCCACCGACCGAAAACGGACAATTTAGCTGTGATGACAGGCAACCTCATCCGGGAAAAATTAACAAGACTCTTCCCTTGCAGCTCTCTCCTAACCTTATCTCCACAGATGCAGTACAAAAGAATCCAGCCGACCCTGTCATAGAGGAAACAGGTAGGTATGAAGGTTCCTCTGCATCGAATGACACAGCGAATTCAGGTAACACGTGGCGAAGCCCACAAATGTATGCTAACGCCAACTTTATGTGTGAAATGGTAGAAACTGCAGGAAGATATTATGTATTAGTTGAGCTGCAAGATTCAGTCTCCAACCCTATCAGGGGATTAATTGACACTGGGTCACAGGCAACTATCTTATCCCACAGGTACTACACACAGCTAAATGAGCTAACACCCCACAAACCTAAAATAAAATAATTTGACGGTTCTTTAATAGGTGTTGGGGGTGACTCCCTAAAAGTCTATGGTACTGCCTGGTTAAAATTTAAATTGGGGAACAGGGTCATAAGACACCCTGTCATTAAAGTGGATCTGCCAAATGATCGTTTAATTATTGGTAATGATCTCCTGAAGCGATTAAGCACCATAATTGATTGCATAAATAATGTAATTTGGTCACAAGTTAAGAGACCCATCAATTATGAAAAATCTGGTATATCTCGCGCCCGACATAGCTGTCACGTGGTGGAAGAGAAACCAGATGCTGTGGAGATTCATTTCAGGAATAACTCTGTACCCGAAATCACTATTCTACAAATAGATGATCAGACTCCTTTTAGTGGCTCTGATGGTAATACTTTTAAAATATCGCCTGGAAAGATAGCGAATATTTCCCTAGATGGCGATGTATTAACCATATCACTCCACAAGGGGGATCATAAAATCCCTAAGGGGGGAGGCCACACTCAATACCTCACAGGGATTGAGAGAGTTAAAGAGGATCTATTTATCCCTATACAAATACATGACCTTGGTAAAACCAAGTATGCTAAAATAAACTTAAAACAGGAAGCTAGCTATATAAGCAAAGGTTTATTAGCGCAAATAGCTGAACCTAAAGTGATTAAATATCTTTCTCCCCAAGACCACTGTGTCAACGGCCTGGATGACAGGTCTGAAAGCTATAACATCACAGCTAAGTGCTTATTATCTATCTCTATTGGCAATAAGTCAGTGAAGCACCTGTTTTTAGTTTTAAATACTCCCCATAATCAAATATACATTGGCAATGATATCTTACATAGATATGCCATACAAATAGATTTGATTAATTCTTGCCTCTGGAGCAGGTTAAAAAGGGACCCTGAAGTATTTCAGGATGAAAATGCAGCCCTTAAATCAAACCAGCAATTGCCATATGCTAAGAATATGCAGGTATCTAGCGATGTTATAATTCCTGCTGGGGCTGATAAATTTCTTTTACCCTTACAGGTAAAGAGAGGTCAGAAATTAAAAACTTCTGAAACACTGATTTGCCTCTCCCATAGAATACAAAATCTAGGTGTCACAGTGACTTACACTCCTATGGTGAATATTGGAACTATTCCAATACATATTATTGTGCATAACATGACCCCACAGGATATAACCTTATCCAAGGGAACTACCATAGGATATGCACTGGAATCAAGTTATTACACTTTTGGATTCCAGAATAATGTAATTGGGCTAATACCTGAAGGATACCTAACTGAAGAACAATTAATAGAACAATCCTTTGCATCTATGCCAGAGGGTCTATTTAATGTTCAGTCCATTTATCCCTTCAGCTCAGAGGAAGGCATCTGTAAAATTGAAGAAGCCTCTCTAGTGTTTGATCAGCCAATCAAACAGCAAGATTACCCCAATACCCAGAGTCATGGGAGCAATGTAAATTATAATCAAGAGGATCTCACCTCTAGGCTGGAAGAAACCTATGAAATAGGACAGCCTGAAATCTTTCCAGGATTTCAGCAAATAGTCGAAGAGCAAATATCCTTAGCTAATGGCTGTTCCAGCGATGATGAATGCCAACAGCTGCGAGAACTCCTGATGGAGTACAAGGATATTTTCGCTAAGGATTCTTATGACTGTGGTACTACAGACTTGCACATTGCAAGAATACAAACAGATCCTGATGCGCCACCTGTATTTGTCAAACAATACAGACTTCCCTTAGCCTCATATGATTCTCTTGCAGAGATCATAAGGAATTTGGAAGAAAGAGGTATTATCAGACAGGTGCACAGCTCTTATAATAATCCTATTCTAGGTGTCCTTAAGCCCAATGGACAATGGCATTTGTGTGCGGACTTAAGACAGCTAAACAAATGAGTATACATGTCTGGCTGGCCTGTACCATACATTGACCAGTGCCTAGCACAAATGCAGGGATCAAAAATATTCACTGCCATTGATTGTGCACAGGGATATTGGACCATAAAGGTACATGAAGAGGACCAATATAAGCTAGCATTCTCCTTCCAAAAGGTTCAGTATGCATTCCAGAGACTTCCATTTGGATACATAAATTCTGGACATGAATTTGCTGTATTCATGCATAAGGCTATGCCTGACGCACTGGAAAGGGGGACCTTATCTTATGTTGATGATGTTTTAATCAAAAGCACACACTTTGAAAAACACATCACAGAGCTTAAACACGTCCTCAGCCAACTTAAAAGGGCAGGTGTCAAATTATCCCTGCAAAAAGCTCAATGGAGCCGCACTCGTGTAAACTTCTTGGGACATGAAGTTACCTCTGATGGATTAAATCCCCAGAAGAAAAAGGTGGAAGCGATAGTGAATTCTAAAAACCCAGCTAACTTAAAGGAATTGAGATCATTCCTGGGTATGACAAATTATTCTCGCAAATTCATTGATAATTATGCGGAATTAGCTAAATCCCTACTACTTCTCCTAAAGAAAGAGGTGAAATGGCACTGGAGTGAGTCTCAAGAGACAGCCATCAGAGAGCTGAAGAGAAAACTCATTCAAGCACCTTGCTTAGCGTACCCTGAAGGTGGCAAACCTTTCTACTTAGAAACAGGATACACAGATGTAAGCATGAGTGCTGTTTTATACCAAAAGCATGATAATTTGAACAAAGCCATTGCTTATGCAAGCAAAAATCTTTCCCCAGTAGAAATAAAGTTTAACGATTGCGAAAAAGCCCTCTTATCTACCGTATGGGCTCTACAAAATTTTCGCAGCTATATACAGGGCGAGAAAATTATTGTAGAAACGGCCCACCAGCCTTTACTATATTTGCAAAGTGAGAGAATAAGAGATGGGAATTTGTCTAATAGCCGCATAACAGCGTGGACTCTTTCCTTGCAAAGCTGGCCATTAGAAATTCGCTACAAGCAGAATAAAAAGAATCCAGTCGCACAAGGGCTTGCTGAGCTCCACGACTGTACTGCTAGAGATCCAGGGGAAGAATTATCAGATGATGATTTTCTGGAGGAACAATTGCTTTCCCCATATAAAATGTACAATGAGGACCATTGTCAAACATTACCTTGGGTATATGTTGATGGTTGTTCTTACCATGCCACTATTGATAATGAGCGCAGATTAGTCGCTGGCATTGGTATAACTGGAGCAAATGGATACTCAAATATATCTGTAGGTTTCAACATTGGACCAAGATCCAGTCAAGTTGCAGAACTAACTGCTATTTTCAAAACCATTGAAATGGCTATTGAACATGGTATTCATGAATTTGTGATCATAACTGACTCAAATTATGTGCGTGACAGTTTTGTTGAATACCTGCCAACTTGGAAAAGAAACGGCATGCAGAAAAGCAATAACAAACCAGTCAAGCATGGCAAGTTGTTCTGCGAGATTGATAATCTGGTGGTATCAAATGATTTAACCATACACTGGAAAAAGACCAAGGGTCATTCCAGAGTTCTAGGTCCTGATAAGGAAGGCAATGACCTTGCGGATTCATTAGCCAAACAAGGAGCCATAACTGGAGAACTCCTTAATATTGACCACTTAATGGGTGCAATTCAGGTAGAAGCCATTACCAGGAACCAGGCAAAACAACAGAGTGAGCCTAACTTGGTACAATGGAGTCAGGATTCTCCTAGTGAGGACCTGATCACTAGTCAAAAAGAAGACCCCATTGTAGGCATCTTCTATAAACACATAGAAGATCCTGAAAGCAACCCCATCTCAAAAGATGATTGTATTGGCAAGGAAGATATTAGAATCTTAATAAAATCTAGATCACAATTCAAGTTACAGGATGGGTTGTTAATTAGAACCTCCAAAACTGGCATTCAGCAGTGGGTAGTACCCACCAAGTTCAGAGGTCTAATGCTTCAACATGCCCATGATGCTCCCACATCTGGTCATCGTGGTGCCAAACTCACGTATGAAATATTATGTGATTATGCTTTTTGGCCACACATGTTGAAAGATGTTCAAACCTACTGTCAAGGGTGTTTAATCTGCCCACAATTTCAACCCACTGCTCCAACGCATAGAGCGCCATTGCAGAAAAGGGGGATGGTAATGCCATGGTCAGATATACAAATTGATTTTATTGGTCCAGTAACAAGATCATCAAGAGGTAACAAATACATGTTAACCGTGACATGCCTGTTCACTAAATGGGTAGAGTGCATTAGTGCACCTAACAACAGTGCTGAAACATGTGCAGCGTTGCTTATCAACCATGTATTTTCCAGATTTGGTTTGCCCCAAAGAATCGAATCAGATCGGGGAACTCACTTCACTAGCGAAGTGATGACCAAAATGTGGAAAATACTAGGGGTTAAAAGAAAGCTCCATATTGCTTATAGAGCTGCCTCAAGTGGTGGTGTAGAGCGTTACAACCAGTCCATTGTTAAAATCCTCAAAAAGTTTGTGAGTGAAACAGGTAAAGACTGGGATGTAAAACTACCTCTAGTTTTAATGGCATTAAGAGCAACTCCAAGTAATGCTACCAAGATGTCACCTTTTGAACTGATGACTGGTAGAAGAATGGTTCTACCCCAGCATCTGCTGTACCGTACATCAGACCAAAACTTGATAAACGCTGCCAATACACATCAATATGTGGAGAACCTTAGAAAGCACCTGCAATATGCCTTTGCATTTGCTCAAAGGAATTTAGAAAGAGCCGCAACTGCCACTAAAACCTATTATGATCTCAAGACATCCAAAAAGGAATATGAAATAAATGATAAAGTTTATCTTTATAACTTTGGAAGAGATCAGGTTAGGGAGAAGAAATTTCTTCCCTCATGGAAAGGTCCTTTTGTCATTACTGACAAAATATCTCCAGTGGCCTATAAAATAAGGATCGCCAAAAACGAAAGTTTCATAGATAAATGGGTCCATATCAATCAATTGCGGGCATGTCATCCCAGATCCCAACTACAAGTCATAGAGGGAGAATGAAGTGTCATATCCCCAAATGAACTAAAGACATACTGTAGTTTAAAGATGACCAGCTGATGAACATGAAGGCTCAAAATTGACAGACTATCTACATAGAAGACTGTCCATGATGTGTACGGTCAACATCCTCACCAAATACCACTAACTTTGATCCAATTCAAATACATGTGTCCTACATATTTTTGAATTAGAAAGGGGGATTTATGTCAAGGTATTTGAAATATTATTAAATAATATATAGAAGTATATTTATCTTTATTTAATAAATCTGTGGATGTGCACATGGTCTGTAGGACAAAGGATTATTCCTAAGAGATCTCCCCCACTCATTGTTAAAGTTATGCTAAACACACAGGGGGGAGCAATGGAACATGAGGCCATACCAAATTTGCTATAATCAACTTACAGTTTGAAACAGGATGAGTCATAAAAGGCAAATTAAGAGGATAGATTGTCAGATAGGCGACACCACACAAAATATATGGAGACAAAATGTTTGAAATACCCTTTTGGAACTGATCAGAATCATAGGGAAACAGCTTTTATGCACATAGGTGTTAATCATCCTTAAACATCAAATACACATCTGCACTACTAGCTAAACAGGAAATATGCTGCATTAAGACTTGTACAACTACTCGTGGATTGACGCCATGTGGTGAGTATGAGACAAAAAGTCTGGCAACTGAAGTTACTGAAAGGGCAATTAGAATGTTAGGATAATACAGTGAAGGCACATGACTTACATTATGATTTCAAAACAACTTTATATATTTTAATGGATATGAGATGTATATCCTATATCTTAGCCTCTGTGTGTTTATGGACCTGAAGAGATGTGATCATTAACATTTTTTTTTTTATTTCAGATCTACATAGACAGGATTCACTTGGAATACAGTACAATACTGAATTAAAAATAAGCTATTATTCACATATAAATGCCAGGATACCGATAAAATTGTAATGCATTTTAAGCTAATAATTAGCAGTATTAAATTACCTTAATATAATAAAATGTTAATAATATAACATATTTGGTATCAGAATAATCAGAAAAAATAACCTAATGTTAACCATCTGTAATTGGGGTTATATATGATTAATGCAGAGAGTGTAATCTGATTAAATAACCACTTTATGAAAATAATTAAGTTGTTTAAAAAAAAAAAAGTTCAGAAATGCTGTATTGTATTGCTATGTTGTACTGTATGCTGCCACCCGGTGTTACCATGAGAGAACTACAGCCAGAAAGCCTTTTGGCTGTTAAATATAAGATATTCAAATGACAAGGGACAGGGCCGTGGGCGTTTCCAACATTTACCAATGACTGAGAACAAACAAAAACGGGGAGGGGTGAGATCAGATGATTTAAACCCCAGCATAGAGACTAAAGAGAGGTTGTGTTGACTGATCCAGAAAGGAGTAATTGCTGCAGTTATTAATCAAAAGCACACACCTACTATTGGACTCTATATGCTTTACCCCAATTTTGAATTTCTGAGGTGAATTGGACCTGTTAAGAAATATTGGAAACTGAATTGCTGTTTATTTGGTGAAGTATATTGTATTTTAAATTGGTAGTCATAAGCCTAGGTATTGTTTAAATCTGTGTCTGATTGGCTAAGTAACTCATCTATGCAAGTTCTGATATTGTCAGTTAATTTGGTATTAGGATAAATTGCAGTTAAATAGCAGAATATATATATATTATCCTATTGTTTTATAAACACTGTTTAGAATTGTATTGCTTGGATGTTAAAGGATTTTAGTCCCATTGTGTTAAATAAATAAAAGGCTGAATTGTGAAGGTATATTTTTCTGGGTTTTGTAAGAAGGATAGCATATTTTAAGAGTTGGTTTTAAAGCATATAAATTTTGTGTCATATTCTAATATTGCAAATATATTTCAAAAATGTTCATGGATATAAACTAAATAAAAGAGTTCAGGTATTTATAGTAATTTTATTGTTTCTAGTAGATGCATGTTTATTAAGGGCTTCTATTTTTAAAGAAAATTATTGGTTGTATTGTGTCATAACCCTGCCATAAACTGATATATTATTTGGATAGCACTACTAAGATTTTCATAAATATACTGACAATATGCAAGTTAGTTATCTATTCTGCTATTTCTATATTATAAACATATATTGATGCACTGTTTTCTGTAATGTACATGTGAGAATTATATTCCTACAGCAATATTCAGCTTTATAATATGTTTGGGATTCTGTAAGTCCAAAAGTGTAATCCTCTCATCTTTAAAAGATGGTAGGGTTATAGTATATATTAATATATATGACACTGTATATTGATTTTTCATGTTTTCTCACATAAAAGAGATTAGATACCAGTAGGAATAAGGTTTTCCTTTCATATACTCTATTTAGAATATAATTATATGTCCTTTCTATACCAATTTTAGACCCGGATTAGAGACATTCACTACTTATTCTTTTAATATAAACTGTATCGATAACACTTGCCTCTGTCTTTGGGAGTGCTATAGTAGACATAAATCCCTTTGTACACTGTTACAATGGTATATTCTAGCCCCACCACAAAGGGAAAGATTTAGCTTTTCAACCGATAAGATTATGTGGAACAAGAGAATCCTTAACTTGAGACTTTGGCCCCAATTTATCAAAGGTCTTGCTGACCTGATCCGACATTGCGGATCAGGTCCGCAAGACCTCGCTAAATGCGGAGAGCCATACGCTCTCCGCATTTAACATTACCCCAGCAGCTCACAAGAGCTGCTGGTGCAACGCCGCCCCCTGCTGACTCGCGGCCAATTGGCCGCCAACAGGGAGGTGTCAATCAACCCGATCGTATTCAATCGGGTTGATTTCCGGTGATTCCAGTGATTGCTCTGAGCAGGCGGACAGGGTTATGGAGCAGCGGTCTTTAGACCGCTGCTTCATAACTTGTGTTTCTGGCGAGTCTGAAGACTCGCCAGAAACACGGCCCTTCAAGCTCCGTATGGAGCTTGATAAATATGGGCCAAAATGTGGGGTGTTGTCATCCAGTGTATTTTTTCTGTATTGTTACATATACATAGCAGAATGCTGGATTGAAGGTAGCAACAACTTTAACCATGGGAGTGTTAGTAACTGTTTGAACTTTTGTTGTTTTTGTTCATTTTACTTTTAATATTCTTGATGATTGTTTGGTACGGATGTGTTTGGTGGATGGGGTATGTGTGGATTTGAATGAACTTGCATCATATACCTCTCCTATTTATGTTATTATTGCATAGTGTGAAAGATTACACTGTACTGTATCCTTTGTTGAAGAATTAAAATTCTTTCATTCTAAGACTCAGTGGCTGGGATCTCTGTATTTTTTATTATTATTTAGTCTGGGACCGGACTTTATCCCGTGCCTGAGCATATTATCTAATATTGGGTGGTGCGGTCACTTTATATTTCACGTAATCTATATAATAGTTATATAGCCTATGGGTATATATATTTTAACTGTATTGTAGAGTTCCCCCTCACCCTCTCAACCTCCTCTCTTTAAGAAATCTTCTTTTTTAAAATATTATTTAACTTTTTCGGTAGGCCCCATCCCCCCTATCCTTCTAAACCCTATTTGGCTTAGTTTAAGGAACCTCATCCCTCACTCTGCCTACTCCACTTGTCCGCCCACCCATCTCCCTCTTGCCCTGCCACTGTCACCAATAGAGGATAGATACAGAGAGTGGCACAGACAGTGCCACGCTCTGTAATGACCAATCTGCCTTCATATAAGATAGTGCTCGCTTACTATATAAAGGCAGATGCTTTCTGCCCAAGCTGCAGTCTCCACTGTCTAAGATGACAGCGGGGACGGTTGTGTTCTACGTAGGTACTGCATCAATACAGTACACTGTGTGACATGGAACCTACATCCAATTAGTGGAAAAGGTTACTAATCACTATATGCACAGCAATCACATCCTAGGTTGCAGCATGCAGTGAGCTGTTATTCCAATGCATAGCTACAGTATGTTATATATAGATAGATAACACTACAGAGAGGTTCCTTCTGCCTCGCATACAGCTCACCTCTAATACCTTATACAAAGACAGATAATACATATAATAATCTGTTTTTTCTGCTTATATTTTTTTATTGGCTGTGCTAACATAATTTTACAGCAGCAAATAAAAAATCAGAATGTTTGAGAACACCATGGATTAATACAAAATTGTAATCATAATTAAATGGCTGACCCCTACACCTATTATAGAGGATAAGCAGCTGTATTATGTCATCAGCCTCATCTGTTCCTGGAGGAATTTGACTTTTATGAAGCAGTAATTCTGGTCTGGTATCTGATGTTAAAGCACCCTTAACTTGATTTTCCAAAGATCATTATTAATTACAAAAACCGTGCTGGAGCAGATGTAATATGAAAGTACCGCTCAAACTAAGGTCTAGGGATAAGAACCAATATGTTGTAATACAATTTAGTCAACTTCTTATTCATTAATCCTTTACTTTTTTACATGAATTGTGTATCTTATAGTTTAACAAATTTGTCTTTATTTTCACAGCTAACTTGTCTGTCTTATAATGTATTGACTTCATACTAGTATCTTAAGTAGTGTATTAAATTGCTTCTTCTAGTACATTTTACTCTTTACATTTATCTTTAAGGTGGATTCTGACCTTTTAGTTTAATCAGAATACGTTGTTTTCCAGCAATAGAAAAAGGTTTACAGGAATTACAGTATTATTGAAAAAGTGTTGCTATTCTACTGCAGCCTGACAATAGCTTTCAGAAAGGAATCCTATATACAGTGACATATTTTTATGATTTACTAGATAGATAGATAGATAGATAGATAGATAGATAGATAGATAGATAGATAGATATAGATAGATAGATAGAAATAGAGAGTAGAAAAGGCCCTGTTCTCAAAAAGCTCTCCAGCTTGAAAAGAAATTATTGATTTTACCTTCAGTAATGTAATAAGCAAGATATTGGTGTAAATAAACAGAATCCCACAAACCTACCATATAGTATATACTAAATATATAGATTTGATCAAAAAGACCATAGATTTGATCAAAAAGACCATTTCAGGAAAACACACTTTTGGGCCCTTTTCTGTCAAATACTTTGAAACATACAATATTAGTTTTATTATTTTTTAATGTGTTTTGAATAGAAATATTTGAAATTCCAATGTTCTTCACATAGAAGAAATTGTCCCTTTTATTAAATGAAAAAAAATTATATATATATATATTGTATACATACAGAGTTCTAGCACTAAGAGATTAGAATGAGATTAGCAGAGACATGAGTGTTGCTTCATGTTACTATGATAACATTTTGTGAGGCTTAAGTTACGGTTAACATGAGATCAACCTATAGGGGGATATTTATCAAAGGTCTGGCGGACCTGATCTAACAGTGTGGATCAGGTCCGCCAAACCTCGCTGAATGTGGAGAGCAATACGCTCTCTGTATTCAGCATTGCACCAGCAGCTCTTGTGAGCTTCTTGTGCAACACTGCTCCCTGCAGATTCGAGTGGGGTGTCAGTCAACCGTACTCGATCGGGTTGATTTTCAAGGAGGGTTATGAAGCAGCAGGCTCGCCAGAAACTGGGGCCCTCAAGCTCCATCCGGAGCTTGATAAATGGGCCCCATAGTTTGTTAACAGGTATGATGATCATTGCTATTGGATGTAATGTCAGACAAACCTTATACTGAATGTGGTTTGTCCCCAGATGAAACAATGTGATCTCTACATGCACTACACTAGTATTTTTATTTATTCAAGACCAGCGAGTGCCTTTTTTTCTACACTGGATTTTCTATACTATTATAAAGAGCACCCTGGCAGTTGCTGAAGTTGTGGGACTGTGCTTTTCCTTTCTGGGACTGTATTGCTGTATTAAACAATAAGATTTAGCACTCCAAGTATTGCTATGATTGTTCCTGAGATAATTGCTAATTGAACCTTTGGATTACTTTGCTGACACTGTCTCTCTCTGGACTGTTTTGTATTTTCCTTCAGCAAGCATGGATACAATGGGCATTTCACCACCTATGGAGAATCTGTATAAGGATGATGAGGTCAATACAGAACCATTTGTTTTCACAGATAAAGATGCAGATAGGATACAAGTCACTGATGATCTGAGAGAGTTGAGGGGTGTCACTCCTATTAACATTTATCATAAGTTGTTAAATTTGCACAAGAGAGAGATTGATTTCAACTTGCATGCTGTGTACCTGTCTGGTTATCACCGTAACAAATATATCCATAGGGGGTTTAGGGTTAAAAATAACTTGGCAGACAAAATGTAAAGTTTTGCAGGAATTGGTGCTCCATTTTGAATAAATGTTCGTATGACCTTATACTTTTGGTCATTGAGGAAGTCAATAGGTTAGAGATTTTTTTTTTAACTTGAGATAGACACTATTAAACAGCAAAGTTATCAGGTTTTAATTCAGGATAATACCCAGGATTGGGTGACTAAACTTGACAACCTTGTAACAAAATGGTTACAATGTGTCTGGCTCTTCTATCTCTCAAGGCCACTCAGTCATTTTCTGGGGTAGTCACATGCTCCACAGCAAAACCACCACAGATTCCACTCAATTTAAAATTCCAGACATCCACACACCAGACGAAGGGGACACAAATCAAAAAAGAATCATGAAAAAGAAATGAATATTGTATTGAACCTTAGCAGCCGGTCCCTTAGTGTTGATGAACTATCTGTCATGAACCGTGGTTTGTCTTTTGTGCCCACCCCCAAGAATGACGTTTTGACAATCTTGTTGACATTAACAATTTGCAGAGGCAACTGAAACTTAAAGATTTCTTTAGGGACGGTGCACAAGAGACATCCACAGTTATTAAAAAACGTCCAACTTTGAACCTGCTGTTACACATCCTTCCATCAAAACCTTTACCTGTATGCTATGCAATGATTGCAACACATCACAGATCACTAAAACATACTCTAATTAAACCAAAGTAGAACAAATGGCCCTTAAGAATTTTGGGAATGACAATAATATTATCATTCGCCCTGCTGACAAGGGGAAGCAGTTTGTTATCCAGGATTATGCTGATTACAGGGAAGAAGCTTTGATACAGTTATCTGATGAAAAAGTTTATGTAAAAATTAAAAGGCAACCCTACTATCACCTTTAAAAAGATTGTCAATGAATACCTCAGAAGGGGACATGAAGCAGGGACCCTGAGTGACTAGGAGCTAATGTTCCTCACTATCCAATTCCCAAAGGTGCTAATTCTATACCTATTGCCAAAATTTCATAAGACCATGCATAAACCACCTGGAAGGCTGAGTGTATCAGCGAGGGATTCCCTGTTATCTAACCTGGCTAAGTATATTGATTATATTTTACAGCAAGTGGTTAGAAATATCCTGCCTATTTACAGGACTCACCCAGTCTAATCAACATAATAAATAACTTCACAGATTTACTTGAGGGTGACATTCTAGTCACCATGGACGTGGATAGCCTATACACATCCATCCCTCATGAGGGAGGTGTGGGGCAGTCAGGTCCATGATGACATGATGTACATCCTATTCTGGACCACCCATTGAGTTCCTATGTGAACCCCTTACATTGTGTCTTTAGAAAAATTACTTTAAGTTCAAGTTTAATTTTTATCTACAAATATTAGGGACGGCCATAGGGTGAAATATGACCCCTAGTTATGCCAACTTGTATATAGCCTTCTATGAACAAATGATCATGAAACCCCCATGCATCCTCACATTATCTATTACACTAATTACATAGATGACACGTTTCTAATATGGAGAGGAGATGAGGATGATTTGTTGATGTAGGCAACCAAACTTAATACTTTAGATAGCCCCATATGATTCAAGCTAGAGTATGACAGCACCACTGTACATTTTCTTGATCTGAACATATTTAAAGTGGATAGTAGTGGTAACTCTTATTTTGGCACCTCACTATATACCAAACTTACTGACCGTAACTCACTGCTTGCAGCAACCTATTTCCAACCTTGATATAAAAAAAAGGGATTATCATCTCTCAGCTCACTCGTGGGATTTGCAACAATAGTGAGACACCCACTATGTTGATTTAGTTGGAAAGAGATGATGGACAAATTGATAGCAAGAGGTTATGACCCAGAATTGGTGAAGGACAACAAAGATGAATTATTTAGAGCACCATCGGTCCAACTGATGAAGAAACACTCTGATACAGAGATAGGGAGACAGCACCTATACTTTGTGACCACGTATGATCCAGCACACAAAAGGTTGACAAGTTCATTGCGCAGAAATTTAATTCTTATTGAGTCTGATAGAATGCTGCCACCCCACCAAATTAGGCCACCAAGAGTGTTGTATCGTCGGGCTAACAACTTGAGAGACATCTTGGTAAAAACCGATCCAATACTGACTTTTAGAATAACCCTTGGCTACCGACACCAAAAAAGGATGTTTTAAGTGTGGTAGCTGTGTGACATGCAACAGCATGCTGACTGGTGCTTCCTTTCAACATCCACACAAGAATAACAGGTTTACATTTCATCACATACTGACGTGTACCAGTGATCATGTTGTATATCTCCTTATGTGCCCATGTTCCCTTGTCTATGTTGGGAAGACGGTTATCTCATTCAGGGATAGAATGGCCAACCACCATTTTGCCATCAGAGAAGTATTAAAGAAAGGTGACTCGGACCAACCTGTTGCAAGACACTTTGCACAGCACAAACACTGTCTCAAGCCTGTACACCATGGTAATTGAAAAACATTCCAAATAATTTACCATGTACCACCTCTATCTAGGAGAGGTAATAAAGCAAATAAGCTTATTTGACTTAATAAATCCCTGCAGTGATGCTAACCAGTAATACTTCACATGATTGTTCGATCTTGTGGGTTCTGACTGGTTTCTACCATACTTTTATTGTCACTGAAGAATGGATTGACATGTCATATTGGTTGACAATTTGGGCACATAGTTATGACTGTATCATGCTTAATATTATTGTTGCATGATGTTCATCTAGTGTACACTTGCCATTGCAATTATGCATCATACACCAGTACATAATGCAGCCTGATATAGTGTAACACATATGTCCTGACATAGTACATGGTCACTATCACTATGCACTCTATAATACTGATGATATGTGTATGCAACATACAGAGTTCTAGCACTAAGAGATTAAAATGAGATTAGCAGAGACATGAGTGTTGCGTCACGTTACCATGATAACTTTTTGTGAGGCTCAAGTAACGGTTCACATGAGATCAACCTTTAATTTGTTAACAGGTATGATGATCATTGCTATTGGAAGTAATGTCAGATAAGCTTAATACTGAATGTGGATTTTTCCCAGATGAAACAATGCAATCCATGCACGCACTAGTTTCCTATACATGCGGCCCACATGATGTGTCATGTAGCATTGCGTACCAGTGATGTCATTAAGATGGGACAGGTGATTGGGATAATGCCGCCACTGATGGTTTATATTGTTTGGGGGATGACAGTGCCAGCAATTGTTTTTAGGTTCATGCATATGAACCATATCTGGCATTTGACAAAAGGTGCTCTAATGGCAATGAAACGTTATGCCTTTTAACTTTTGTAAATAAACGTTACGTTTTATTTATTCAAGACCAGCAAGTGCCTTTTTTCTACACTGGATTTTCTATACTATTATAAAGAGCACCCTGGCAGTAGCTAAATTTATGGGACTCTGCTTTTCCTTTCTGGAAGGATAGCACTCACCAGACTTAATTTTCAAGTGTATTTAATAACGTTTCAGGGTATTACCCCCATTTTCATATAGATTGCTGGATGTAAGATAAATAAGGGCTATAGTATAAGGGATATTATATGTAGATTGTTAGCGGTTAGATATAACCTTAAATGAAAGGCACCACAATCCATCTGTTATAGGAACTGGTTAAAATATTGATGTAATAGAAGCTAGTATGTAGATACATGGCAATGTAGACTGATTGAATATAGATATAATATAACCATGATATTCTGTAACATTGTTTTTAGTTAACACAGCTGGTCCCTATGGCAATGGTTGGCACCTTGTGATGACGTACACACTGTGGTAAGGACAGAGCCGTGGAGATTGGGTGTCACCTGTTGGATCCAGCACTCACTGTTACACATCAACTGCCGGCTTGCACTTTTCAAGGAGGGTTATGAAGCAGCAGGCTCACCAGAAACTGGGGCCCTCAAGCTCCATCCGGAGCTTGATAAATGGGCCCCATAGTTTGTTAACAGGTATGATGATCATTGCTATTGGATGTAATGTCAGACAAACCTTATACTGAATGTGGTTTGTCCCCAGATGAAACAATGTGATCTCTACATGCACTACACTAGTATTTTTATTTATTCAAGACCAGCGAGTGCCTTTTTTTCTACACTGGATTTTCTATACTATTATAAAGAGCACCCTGGCAGTTGCTGAAGTTGTGGGACTGTGCTTTTCCTTTCTGGGACTGTATTGCTGTATTAAACAATAAGATTTAGCACTCCAAGTATTGCTATGATTGTTCCTGAGATAATTGCTAATTGAACCTTTGGATTACTTTGCTGACACTGTCTCTCTCTGGACTGTTTTGTATTTTCCTTCAGCAAGCATGGATACAATGGGCATTTCACCACCTATGGAGAATCTGTATAAGGATGATGAGGTCAATACAGAACCATTTGTTTTCACAGATAAAGATGCAGATAGGATACAAGTCACTGATGATCTGAGAGAGTTGAGGGGTGTCACTCCTATTAACATTTATCATAAGTTGTTAAATTTGCACAAGAGAGAGATTGATTTCAACTTGCATGCTGTGTACCTGTCTGGTTATCACCGTAACAAATATATCCATAGGGGGTTTAGGGTTAAAAATAACTTGGCAGACAAAATGTAAAGTTTTGCAGGAATTGGTGCTCCATTTTGAATAAATGTTCGTATGACCTTATACTTTTGGTCATTGAGGAAGTCAATAGGTTAGAGATTTTTTTTTTAACTTGAGATAGACACTATTAAACAGCAAAGTTATCAGGTTTTAATTCAGGATAATACCCAGGATTGGGTGACTAAACTTGACAACCTTGTAACAAAATGGTTACAATGTGTCTGGCTCTTCTATCTCTCAAGGCCACTCAGTCATTTTCTGGGGTAGTCACATGCTCCACAGCAAAACCACCACAGATTCCACTCAATTTAAAATTCCAGACATCCACACACCAGACGAAGGGGACACAAATCAAAAAAGAATCATGAAAAAGAAATGAATATTGTATTGAACCTTAGCAGCCGGTCCCTTAGTGTTGATGAACTATCTGTCATGAACCGTGGTTTGTCTTTTGTGCCCACCCCCAAGAATGACGTTTTGACAATCTTGTTGACATTAGTCACCATGGACGTGGATAGCCTATACACATCCATCCCTCATGAGGGAGGTGTGGGGCAGTCAGGTCCATGATGACATGATGTACATCCTATTCTGAACCACCCATTAAGTTCCTATGTGAACCCCTTACATTGTGTCTTTAGAAAAATTACTTTAAGTTCAAGTTTAATTTTTATCTACAAATATTAGGGACGGCCATAGGGTGAAATATGACCCCTAGTTATGCCAACTTGTATATAGCCTTCTATGAACAAATGATCATGAAACCCCCATGCATCCTCACATTATCTATTACACTAATTACATAGATGACACGTTTCTAATATGGAGAGGAGATGAGGATGATTTGTTGATGTAGGCAACCAAACTTAATACTTTAGATAGCCCCATATGATTCAAGCTAGAGTATGACAGCACCACTGTACATTTTCTTGATCTGAACATATTTAAAGTGGATAGTAGTGGTAACTCTTATTTTGGCACCTCACTATATACCAAACTTACTGACCGTAACTCACTGCTTGCAGCAACCTATTTCCAACCTTGATATAAAAAAAAGGGATTATCATCTCTCAGCTCACTCGTGGGATTTGCAACAATAGTGAGACACCCACTATGTTGATTTAGTTGGAAAGAGATGATGGACAAATTGATAGCAAGAGGTTATGACCCAGAATTGGTGAAGGACAACAAAGATGAATTATTTAGAGCACCATTGGTCCAACTGATGAAGAAACACTCTGATACAGAGATAGGGAGACAGCACCTATACTTTGTGACCACGTATGATCCAGCACACAAAAGGTTGACAAGTTCATTGCGCAGAAATTTAATTCTTATTGAGTCTGATAGAATGCTGCCACCCCACCAAATTAGGCCACCAAGAGTGTTGTATCGTCGGGCTAACAACTTGAGAGACATCTTGGTAAAAACCGATCCAATACTGACTTTTAGAATAACCCTTGGCTACAGACACCAAAAAAGGATGTTTTAAGTGTGGTAGCTGTGTGACATGCAACAGCATGCTGACTGGTGCTTCCTTTCAACATCCACACAAGAATAACAGGTTTACATTTCATCACATACTGACGTGTACCAGTGATCATGTTGTATATCTCCTTATGTGCCCATGTTCCCTTGTCTATGTTGGGAAGACGGTTATCTCATTCAGGGATAGAATGGCCAACCACCATTTTGCCATCAGAGAAGTATTAAAGAAAGGTGACTCGGACCAACCTGTTGCAAGACACTTTGCACAGCACAAACACTGTCTCAAGCCTGTACACCATGGTAATTGAAAAACATTCCAAATAATTTACCATGTACCACCTCTATCTAGGAGAGGTAATAAAGCAAATAAGCTTATTTGACTTAATAAATCCCTGCAGTGATGCTAACCAGTAATACTTCACATGATTGTTCGATCTTGTGGGTTCTGACTGGTTTCTACCATACTTTTATTGTCACTGAAGAATGGATTGACATGTCATATTGGTTGACAATTTGGGCACATAGTTATGACTGTATCATGCTTAATATTATTGTTGCATGATGTTCATCTAGTGTACACTTGCCATTGCAATTATGCATCATACACCAGTACATAATGCAGCCTGATATAGTGTAACACATATGTCCTGACATAGTACATGGTCACTATCACTATGCACTCTATAATACTGATGATATGTGTATGCAACATACAGAGTTCTAGCACTAAGAGATTAAAATGAGATTAGCAGAGACATGAGTGTTGCGTCACGTTACCATGATAACTTTTTGTGAGGCTCAAGTAACGGTTCACATGAGATCAACCTTTAATTTGTTAACAGGTATGATGATCATTGCTATTGGAAGTAATGTCAGATAAGCTTAATACTGAATGTGGATTTTTCCCAGATGAAACAATGCAATCCATGCACGCACTAGTTTCCTATACATGCGGCCCACATGATGTGTCATGTAGCGTTGCGTACCAGTGATGTCATTAAGATGGGACAGGTGATTGGGATAATGCCGCCACTGATGGTTTATATTGTTTGGGGGATGACAGTGCCAGCAATTGTTTTTAGGTTCATGCATATGAACCATATCTGGCATTTGACAAAAGGTGCTCTAATGGCAATGAAACGTTATGCCTTTTAACTTTTGTAAATAAACGTTACGTTTTATTTATTCAAGACCAGCAAGTGCCTTTTTTCTACACTGGATTTTCTATACTATTATAAAGAGCACCCTGGCAGTAGCTAAATTTATGGGACTCTGCTTTTCCTTTCTGGAAGGATAGCACTCACCAGACTTAATTTTCAAGTGTATTTAATGACGTTTCAGGGTATTACCCCCATTTTCAGATAGATTACTGGATGTAAGATAAATAAGGGCTATAGTATAAGGGATATTATATGTAGATTGTTAGCGGTTAGATATAACCTTAAATGAAAGGCACCACAATCCATCTGTTATAGGAACTGGTTAAAATATTGATGTAATAGAAGCTAGTATGTAGATACATGGCAATGTAGACTGATTGAATATAGATATAATATAACCGTGATATTCTGTAACATTGTTTTTAGTTAACACAGCTGGTCCCTATGGCAATGGTTGGCACCTTGTGATGACGTACACACTGTGGTAAGGACAGAGCCGTGGAGATTGGGTGTCACCTGTTGGATCCAGCACTCACTGTTACACATCAACTGCCGGCTTGCACTTCCAAATTTATTTTATACCTTGTCATGCAAGAAAGGCACTCTCCGTATTATCGTCAAACTGTATAATAAGTTAACGTTTAAAAATTTACTAAGTCACTTGTATGTTTTTTGTGAGTCTGAGGATGGGGCAACCCTGAAAATGTTAGCTTATTAAACAGTTTGACGATAATACGGAGAGTGCCTTTCTTGCATGACAAGGTATATGTATAAATATATATATATATATATATATATATATATATATATATATATATATATATATATATATATATATATATATATGTGTGTGTGTGTATGTGTGTATACATTCATAAAGATAAATAGGTATAGATATATTTTTTTAATATACTGTATATATCAAAATAAAAATAACATTTTCTTCTATGTGAAGACCATTGAAAAATATTCATAACTACCTTCAGGTTTAGAACAGTTGGTTTAAAGGGACAGTCTACACCAGAATTTGTCCCTTTATTACCCATTCCCAGTTTGCATAGCCAACACAGTTATATTAATACACGTTTTACCTCTGTGATTATCTTGTATCTAAGCCTCTGCAAACTGACCCCCTTATTTCAGTTATTTTGACATACTTGCATTTTAGTCAATCAGTGCTGGCTCCTAGTTACCTCCAAGTGCATGAGCACAGTGTTGTCTATATGGCACACATGAACTAACACCCTCTAGTGGTGAAAAACTGTCAAAATGCATTCATAAAAGAGGCGGCCTTCAAGGTCTAAGAAATTAGCATATGAACCGTGTAGGATAGCTTTCAACTAAGAATACCAAGAGAACAAAGCAAAATTTGAGATACAAGTAAATTGGAAAATTGTTTAAAATTACATGCCCTATCTGAATCATGAAAGTTTATTTTGGACCAAACTGTCCCTTTAACCTGGTGTCAGGTTAGCGTTCAAACGATAAGGGTAAGGTTTGTTGTTTATGCAGCCTGCCCCATTAAAGTGTATAAGTTAACGCAATTGCGATATAGGACATCCTGAACATTTTACGTCAACTTGTAATATGTACACTTACCTAGTCACTTTAACATTTCACTCTGAGTGGAGTTAGCGAGCGAGCAAATTACTTAGTTAGCGTGCCACTTGTAATCTGGCCTATACTGTTTTATAAACCTTTAGTGATTTACAATTTTTTTTTTTTTTTTACGTTAATAAAGGACCAAAATGGAAGTGGCAAGCTAATATTTAAAAAATGAGTGCAGCCAGATTAGAGTTACATGCTGAAAGACAAAAAGTTAGCACGTGAGCAAAATATTCAGGCGTGTGCTAACTTCAGGATTTCAGATATCATGACCATGCTAATTCCTTCTCCCCATAGACGTTAAAAATCCTTATTAGTTATCGCGTGCTAACCTGACACTGCACTAGATCATCTGTGCTAAAGCTGAAAGTGCGTTAAAAATAATTTACAGTCATATATTCTTCAATAGAAAAAATTATCTTTATATTTTTAAACAGATATTTTTATATATATATATATATATATATATATATATATATATATATATATCATAATTTTTTGTAAAATATATATCTATATCTTTAGATCTATATAAATATTTACAGATATACTGTAGATATATTGTGTGTTATTAACATTATATATATATATGTGTGTATGTATCTAATATATATATATATATATATATATATATATATATAACAGGCATTTCTGCACCTTCAAGTCGATAGGAACGACAAGTTTCATACAAAATAGAAAAATCCTTGATCATAAAAAGTTAAAAATAGAAGCCATAAAAACAAGAAAATATCCAAGCTCAGGTAATAACTATGAGCCAAACATGTTTCGGGCTTATCCCTAGCCCTGGGTCACTGGCATGTCTATATATATATATATATATATATATATATATATATATATATATATATATATATATATATATATATATATATATCATCCAAAAGAATCAGGCACTCTTCGGTATTAGAATCCAAAGTTTTCCTTTATTGTGACGTTTCGGGGTCTTTAGCCCCTTCCTCAGACCATAAAAGACATATACAAATACCATCAAACTTACCCTCCTATATAAACCCCACAAAGTGCAGTAAATTAAACTCAGGTGTGTCGGATCGGCGTCCCATTAACGCTACTGCGCATGCGCCAACAGCCCATTACGGCAACCCACCTGAGTCAAATCTAAAAAGCAAAATAGAATGCACGTACAAAGTTAAATGCAAACTTGTTTCAAATGAATACTCAATTACTGCCGGCACCAATAATACCATGGTAATGGTACTCAAAGGACACTCTCATAAAGAGAGGATGGATAAAATAAAAAATCTAACATATCCAACATGTGACAAAGTGGAGAATAACACCAGACAGCAATCAAGAAAGTAAGTCATCCATTATCTAAATATTCAATGAAATGGTTCTATGGAAAAGTCTATATATATATATATATATATATATATATATATATATATATATATATATATATATATATATGTATGTATTTGAAAAATCTATTGAAAAATAGTAAATGGTATATGGCAAAGTGTTTGACTAGAAAGGGATCCAAATCAATACTGTAAGTCTAAATATGTGTACGTGCGTTTGTATATGCACATGTCTATATATATGTTTGTATGTGTATCAATGTGTATTTATGTGTTTATATGTGAAAATATGTATGTCCACATACATACACAAATAAACACATATATAAACAGACATATGCATATATAGAAATGTGTATACATACTTTTGAGCCCTTCCCAGTCAAACAACTAGAAAAATGCAATAAAATTTGTATTTATTTTTAATATGTTTCAATATGTTTTTAATGGAAATTCTTCAAATTCCTGTTTTCTTTTTATCTCAAAATAAATAAATATTCCTCTATCTGTATATACAATGTCTATCTATCTATCTATCTATCTATCTATCTATCTATCTATCTACAGTACACATATATATATACATATATATATATATATATATATATATATATATATATATATATATATATATATATATATATATATATATATATGGTATGGAAGACAGAAAGCTATTAGGACTAACCCCTCTAGCTAACCCTACAGTGCTCCTAAGGTCTAGAGGCAAGTATTTAAAGTTTTTAAATACCCCTATATACGTAGATATGCACCTGTATTTTCACACTAGCTGCCAATCTCCAGACAGTCGGAGGAGTTCCCAATACCTCCCAAAAAATAAAAGTACAATCGAATGAGGTAAGGAAGTGTTGGGAGAAGCTAACAGTCAGTGAGAGGGAAGGCAGAATATGGTGATTGAGATCGAAAGTTTCCATCTACCAGGACACCAAGAAGGGCACAAGCACCAATTAACGAAAGAAAGTTTCATCTGCCAGTGACTGTATATTCAAGAGGCGACATCCTTGTCCAGCATTATTGAATCATCCTTACCTCATTCGATTGAGGGTTTTTAATGTAAGTGCATACCCATAGGGGGATACATACAAGATTGGAAGAAGATTAAGTCTGGAGTTTCCATTTGCCTACTATTTTTTGACACACTAAGGAACTTTTTACTATCTTATGGATATATAAGTCTAACCTTCGTGTATTACCTATACCTGTGTTTATATTGCTATGTTTTCAGTGTTTCATATTCAGGTACATTACTAGTTCTGCACCTATTGTCTGAACATATGCGATTCCCTAGTACCTAACTATAAATTGCTTATAGCCCTAAACAGGCTATCATATTCATCACCTTGTTCACTCTGCGCCATCTCTATATATCTTGTGCAGATATATATATTTAATGTATTCATATAGATATATAGGTTACCAAAACAACTATATAGAATATATATTTTAAAATAAAAAGAACATTTTCTTCTATGTGAAGAACATAAGAATTTCAAGTATTTTGAACTCACTTCGGGTTTAGCGCAGTTGGTCTAAATCAGTGTTGAGTTAGAAAGTGAGTTTTTTACAAGACACCCCATAGCGTGTTTGTGGTACCCGAAGTCTTGAAATTAAGCTGCATTGTTCTTTCACTCGTACGCTAACTATATACATTCAACTTAATACCAGCGCTATCTCTGCTACAATAATTTTTTTCTTTGAGCACAGTTAGAGTGCGAGCAAAATAATTATAACTAGATGACAAGTGAGGTGCAAACGTTTTTGCGCAAGTAATATCATTTTTTGTGTGATCCGTTTTAATTGTGATTATATTACAAGTTGAGTGAAATTCTTACAGCGATCTCAGAGCTGTGTTTAACTATTTCCGAAACTATAAAGTGGAACAAAAAACTTAAACAATACATTAAAAAGTATAGTTACATTCATAATAAAACCATCTAATAAAAATTATTCAAAACAAATATTGCTCAAAAAATGGCTCATAGATATGAGATCTCAGGTGTTAGAAACAAAAAGCTGCCAAAGTACTTTAACATAGAGATACATACAAACACATTGCTAAAGATGTATTTATATTTATATATATATATACAAGTTGTATGCAAAAGTTTAGGCACCCCTGAAAATTTTGATTTTGATTTATAAATAATTTCATTTTGATCTATCAAATTCAGCAATTTCATTTTGATCTATCAAATAACTAAAGGACACAGTAATATTTCAGTAGTGAAATTAGGTTTATTGGATTAACAGAAAATGTGCAATATGCATCAAAACGAAATTAGGTGCATAAATTTGGGCACCCCAAAAGAAATATTGCATCAATATTTAGCAGAGCCTCCTTTAGCAGAAATAACAGCCTCTAGATGCTTCCTATAGCCTGTAATGATTGTCTGGATTCTGGATGAAGGTATTTTGGACCATTCCTCCTTGCAAAACAGCTCCAGTTCAGTTAGGTTTAATGAATGTGGAGCATGGACAGCCCACTTCAAATCACCCCACAGATTTTCAATGATATTCAGGTCTGGGGACTGGGATGGCCATGCGACCCTCAACTTTGACAAGATTCCCAGTACTGGCACTGGCCACACAGCCCCACAGCATGATGGAACATCCACCAAATTTTACTGTGGCTAGCAAGTGTTTGTATTGGAATGCTGTGTTCTTTTGCTGCCATGCATAACGCCCCTTGTTATGACCAAATAACTCAATCTTTGTTTCATCAGTTAACAGCACCTTCTTCTAAAATGAAGCTGGTTTGACCAAATGTGCGTTTGCATACCTCAAGCGACTCTGTTTGTGGTGTGTGCAGAAAAGGCTTCTTCCTCATCAATCTCCCATACGCCGAATTGTTGAACGATGCACAGTGACACCATCTGCAGCAAGATGATGTTGTAGGTCTTTGGAGGTGGTCTGTGGGCTGTTTTTGACCGTTCTCACCATCCTTTGTCTTTGCCTCTCCGATATTTTACTTCTGGCTTTAACAAGAACTGTGCCTGTGGTCTTCCATTTCCTCACTATGTTCCTTACAGTGGACACTGACAGCTTAAATCTCTGTGATAGCTAAACCATAATGTTGAACAATCTTTGTTTTCAGGTCATTTGAGAGTTGTTTTGAGGCCCCCACATTGCCACTCTGCAGAGGAGAGTCAAAGAGAACAACAACTTGCAATTCGCCACCTTAAATACGTTTTCTCATAATTGGATGTACCTGTCTATGACGTTCAAGGCTTAATGGGCTCACCAAACCAATTATGTGTTCCAATTAATCAGTGCTAGGTAGTTAAAGGTATTCAAATCAACAAAATGACAAGGGTTGCCAAATTTATGCACCTGTCTACTTTTGTTTTGATGCAGATTGCACATTTTCTGTTAATCCAATAAAACTAATTTCACTACTGAAATTACGATGCCCTTCACTTATTTTAAAGATCAAAATGAAATTGCTGATCCAAACACTCAATTATTTATAAATGAAAATCATGGAATTTGTCAGTATGTCTAAACTTTTGCATACGACTATATATACTGTATATACTAGTTACATATATATATATATATATATATATATATATATATATATATATATATATATATATATATATATGTTTATATATATATATATATATATATATATATATATCTATGTATTTACTGTAAATATTTCACATTCTAATGTTCTGCACATAGCAAAATATGTTCTTTGTATTTATAAATAGATATTCCTATATATATTTGTATATCTATACCTATATAAAATCATCTATATATATTTGTAATTAATAGTGTGCAGTTAAAGGGACACTGTACCCACATTTTTTCTTTTGTAATTCAGATAGAGCATGCAATTTAAAACAACTTTCTAATTTACTCCTATTATCAATTTTTCTTCGTTCTCTTGCTATCATTATTTGAAAAAGAAGGCATCTAAGCTTTTTTTTGGTTTCAGTACTCTGGACAGCACTTTTTTATTGGTGGATGGATTTATCCACCAATCAGCAAGGACAACACAGGTTGTTCACCAAAAATGGGCCGGCATCTAAACTTAAATTCTTGAATTTCAAATAAAGATACCAAGAGAATGAAGAAAATTTGATAATAGGAGTAAATTAGAAAGTTGCTTAAAATTTCATGCTCAATCTGAATCACGAAAGAAATTTTTTGGGTACAGTGTCCCTTTAACAAATTTATTACATTCTGAGTAATTTCTAATAAAATGTTTAAATGGTCAAAGACTTGCCGTGGTTAAACATATATTTATATGGAAGCAAGAGTGCAACAATAAAATGCTGTAATAACAATCAACTTTTTACTTTTTGCACTTTTATGTCCCTTTAAAACAATTTTTTTTTTACAATATGCTGATATTCAGGCATAGATTGGTCATTGGCTGATAAGGGCAACTCCCACAGTTCTATTTATGGCAAGGAACACATTACACAAGCATAAAAACAAAGGGCTAAGTGGCGCGCTATAGCATTTTCTTTTACAAGTTGGAAATAAAAGTTATAGTGAAACCTGATGCATACTGACTTCAGGACTTTGGATATCATGACTGTCCTATGTCCCCCTATATATATATATAATGTAGAGAAAATAACTCATTGTGTAAACTATTTACAAATCTAGACAAGTCAAAATATATATTTGTGCAACCAACCATCAGATATATGTAGAAATATTTAATTATGAATACATAGAACATATTCTGTTATATAAAGAACAGTGGAAAATTAAATATTCATATTTTCATGTCGGGTTAGCTCTAGTGACAATATGTGATGGAGTTTGTGCGAGAGAGTGGGGTGTTTTTTTCCAACTATTTTTCTCCATTGATTTCTATGGGGGAATATGTGAATGCATGGTTACCGCTTGCGCAAAATACATTTTTTTTAACTTGTTATACGAGCACAACCTGACTAGCGCAAAAAGCTTAACTCTAGTGGAGTTTTCATGAAAATTAAATATTCCGCGCCACTTGTAATCTAGCCCTTATTGAATTATTTTCTAAAGCTATATAAAGATTTTTGTTCTTTTTCATTCATTTTTATTTTTGTAAAGCTACAAAGTTACATATGCCCCAAAAGAGAGAATGTGCATAAACAAAATATCATTGCAAAGAGAGATATAAAATACAACACATATGTGAAAACATATTTATTGAAATAAGAATTCCAGTGTCTTCAGAGATGTATGTAGGTGAGTAATTTTCATATTAATTAGAAATTATCCCAAAATAAAACTTAGTTTTATCAAAAAATAGATATTTTATAAAATAATAAAGAGAGAAAAAGCCCACAACTAATACCTCCATTAATAGTCATTACTTGCTTCACTTGAAAAGAGTAGTAATTATTAACTGCTAACGTAGGATCCAGAATGAATATCTAATGAAAAGAATAATTTAGAATTATTAAAGAATGCTTCATTAGACAGTAGTCAGCTAATCTCTGTTTTATAAATGTCTACATATGGTTACATCATTTTTTGAATGCTCATTAATTTGCGTAGAAATTAGTACATATATGCATATTCTGCTATGAAAAGGACTTTATACAATAACAAGTAACTGCAGAAACCACACATTAGGATAATCACCTCATATATAAAATGTACTAATGTGTGAGATAATTAACTTATGTTTTCAAGTTGCTTATGCACTGCTATTTATTATGTTAGGCTGTAATATTTTCTGGCTTTACATAGTGTTGTCTACTTTATTGAATCAATAAGGCAAATTACCCCAATCTAAGGGGTCTTACTTTGGAACTGGTGCTGATGTTTTGCAAGAGGTGGTTATGGCACCCAAGTATGTTGTAACTTTATTAGTATATGCTGCAGAGGTGTATTGCTGTGGGGATTGTTGGCAAAGAGTGCTTGAAAGTGATCTTGGGCAATGATATGGTTGGAGTTAATGGCAATGGAGCATATCCTCATTAGTGGGTTAATACTGGAAGGTAAATACAATCATTATTTACGTTTACTGTGCATCGTAATGGAAAACACAATGTTCCTGTGCATTGTTTCCAATGCAATACCATACTCCATTCCACACATTTGTACTTGGAAAAGATGAAGTGCTGTATCAACTATATCCTACAATGATGTGCATAACTGTTTTAGTGTTGTGGACACTGATGTAGATCAATTTTCAGGTATTGCATTGCTAGGTATTAAATAAAATAAAAAAATCATCTGAAAAACTAGGAAGACCTAGTTAAAAATGATGTGCCAGATTACAACTGGAGTGCTAACAGTTACGCACGAGGAATTAAGGGGTTTATCGTGGGTGCTTGTGAGAATCAGGTTTTTTGATCATATTACAAGTTAATAGTAAACATGATCACTTGAGAGCAATCACAAATTATGGTAGGATGATTACCGTGTCTTCAGAGCTCGGGTTAACTGTTTTACGAAGCAAAAAAGTGTCACAAAACACATAAAAAATAGATTATGAGCTTGATTACAAATGGTGCAGTATATTTTGTTTTCACAATTGTGAAAACTCAGCTAGAGTTAATCTTATTTTTTGAGCTAGTCATGTTGTGCTTGTATTTAAGATTTAAAAAGCTTATTTTGTGCAAGCGGTAACTGTGCGTTCACGTATTCCCCCATTAAAAACAAACACAAAACACCAGACTCTCTCATTCAAACACCATGACATATTCATGACATATTCTCATTGTTGCCTTATATAGATATAGATATAAATAGGAATATCTATTTCTAAATACATAGCACATATTGTGCTATGTGCAGAACATTGGAATGTGAAAATGTCATTTCAATGTCATTTCAAATGTGGAATGTGAAATATCTTCAGTAAATACATAGTTAAACAAATCTATATACAAACAAATACATCTTTAGAGATGTATCTGTATGTATCTCAATGTTAAAGCCCTTCAGCATTTTTTTTTCTGAAACCCAAGATCTCCTATCTTTGATCCCTTATAACTTTTGTGCTCATTGTTTTTTTTTTTTTTATTAGATGGTGTTATTATGAGTATAAGTGTACTTTGTAATGTATATTTGAAGTGTTTTGTGCAATGTTTTAATTTTGGAAAACAGCTAACCACAGCTCTGAGATTGCAGTAAGGAGTCTCGCATAAATCAAGATTGAGCTAGCAAAATTGTGATTTCGCTCCACTTGTAGAATCAGCACAATGGAAAGGGAGTGCAAACACTCATGAAAACCCTCGATAAAATAGTTGCGCTGCACTTGTAATCTAGCCCTATGTATTTATGTGTAGTTAAAGTATGTATTTACACACACACACACACATATATATATATATATATATATATATATATATATATATATATATATATATATATATATATATATATAGGAGATCATTGGAACCTTTTAAAGATGATGTCGATTTTAACCCCTTAATGACCGAGGACGTGCAAGGTACGTCCTCAAAAAAAAGGCAGTTAACGCCTGAGGACGTACCCTGCACGTCCTCAGTGTGGAAAGCAGCTGGAAGCGATCCTGCTTGCTTCCAACTGCTTTCCGGTTATTGCAGTGATGCCTCGATATGGAGGCATCCTGCAATAACCTTACATGGCCATCCGATGCAGAGAGAGCCACTCTGTTGCCCTCTCTGCACCGGACATCGATGGCCGGTATCTTTGGTGGGTGGGAGCCGACTTGGGAGGCGGGTGGGCGGCCATCGGTGTGCTGTGTTACATCAAGGGGAACGGGATCGGGGGCGGGACCGTCGGGGGGTGTGCGCGGGCGCGTGCACGGGGCGGGAGCGGATGGGAATCGCTACACTATGGAAATTTTTTAAGTAATAAGTGGCCTAATCTTGTTTGTGCAAAAGCACAAAAAGAGATCGTGGAGTGGTGGGGGGTTGGTTTTGTGTGGGAGAAAGCTACACTACAAAAAAGCTTACAAAATGAAAAAAAAAAAAAAAATTCTTCTAAACTGGGTACTGGCAGACAGTGGGAGGGTTATAGAGCTGTTTGGGGGGGATCAGCGAGGTTGGGGGCTAAGGGGGGATCGTACACAGCAGCATATGTAAATATGCTTTTTTTAAAAAACAAAAAAATATAGCTTTTATTTTAGTACTGGCAGACTTTCTGCCAGTACTTAAGATGGCGGGGACAATTGTGGGGTGGGGGAGGGAAGAGAGCTGTTTGGGAGGGATCAGGGGGTCTGATGTTTCAGGTGGGAGGCTGAGCTCTATACTAAATCCAATATTAACCCTGCAAGCTACCTAATTAACCCCTTCAATGCTAGCCATAATACACGTGTGATGCGCAGCAGCATTTAGCGGCCTTCTAAATACCAAAAAGCAACACCAAAGCCATATAAGTCTGCTATTTCTGAACAAAGGGGATCCCAGAGAAGAATTTACAACCATTTGTGCCATAATTGCACAAGCTGTTTGTAAATAATTTCAGTGAGAAACCTAAAGTTTGTGAAAAAAGTTGTGAAAAAGTGAACGATTTTTTTATTTGATCGCATTTGGCGGTGAAATGGTGGCATGAAATATACCAAAATGGGCCTAGATCAATACTTTGGGTTGTCTACTAAAAAAAATTATATACATGTCAATGGATATTCAGAGATTCCTGAAAGATATCAGTGTTCTAATGTAACTAGCGCTAATTTTGAAAAAAAAAAAAAAATGGTTTGGAAATAGCAAAGTGCTACTTGTATTTATGGCCCTATAACTTACAAAAAAAGCAAAGAACATATAAACATTGGATATTTCTAAACTCAGGACAAAATTTAGAAACTATTTAGCATAGGTGTTTTTTTGTGGTTGTAGATATGTAACAGATTTTGGGGGTCAAAGTTAGAAAAAGTGGGTTTTTTTTTCAATTTTTCCTCATATTTTATAATTTTTTTTATAGTAAATTATAAGATATGATGAAAATAATATTATCTTTAGAAAGTCAATTTAATGGTGAGAAAAACGGTATATAATATGTGTGGGTACAGTAAATGAGTAAGAGGAAAATTACAGCTAAACAAAAACACAGCAAAAATGTAAAAATAGCCTTGTCCCAAACGGACAGAAAATGGAAAAGTGCTGTGGTCATTAAGGGGATAAACAATTAGACAAAGAAATAGAAGCAAGAGTCAAGAAAGTGGAAATAGAAAAATCATACAAAAGAAAAAGAACAAATTGTTGAGGGATCAAAAAGATGATTCTAATAAAACTAAAGATACTAACCCCGAAAATGTTTTTTTTTTTTTTTAAATTACTTTTTATTGGAACAACAATGGGTACAATTGTAGAGCAAGGAAAACCTCGTATTAGTATCACATAGACAAAATTATACATAAATGTCTCTCTTATTCTAAGAACAGAATTCAAACAAAATAAAGTCAAGTACCCACGTTGTAATTTTCCAGACCTTCACATCCAACCACCTTAACCCTCATTCTGAGAGAAAAAGGGGGGTCCATTCATTCAGAGGACATATAAATTAAAAAAAGAAAGATAAATTAAGAGAGAAAAAAAAAAAAAAAAAAAAAAAAAACACAATCAGACCCTACCTCTCTCCCCTATTTCTCGCCGCCCCCCATCCCCTCCGCATGCTCCTCTCTTCCCCTCTCACCATTTGACCACATTTAATACCATTCGGTGGGAAAGACCCCCTGTATTATCAAGGTTTCAAAATACTCTGATCTACGGAGGTTATTAATAAGGGAAAACTGAATATCTTGTGGATAGGATAAAATAACTTTTAGCCATTTTACAAAAAAAGTTTTAATCTTTTGCATTTGTAGAGCCGAGATACTCAATTGTTCAAAGATTATTTGAGAATATATTAAATTTATGAAACATACCAGTGAGGGGGCCTTTTTACTTTTCCAGTTCTTTAATATTAAATTGCGCCCCAACATAATCACTGTGTTAATAAGATTAACATTATCTCTATTAGTCTCTGAGTTACAAAGAAAAAATATGTGCTTAGGTTCAATTTTTATCCTGTTGTCTAGTCTTTTGTTAAGCCAAAATTCTATTTTGGCCCAGAACTGCAGAATTTTGGGGCAATTCCAGAAACAGTGTATTATGTCTGCCATAGGATACTTACATCTAGGACACGTGTTTGAAGAATTCATGTTCCATTTAGACATTTTTTTAGGTGTAAGATAGGCTTTGTTAAGTAGCTTTAAATGCGATTCTTTCCAAGACGTAGAAATAGGAGCACACCTAACCCATTTAAGACTTAAAATCAATATGTCTGGAGAAATCTCCGGGTCAAGAGTATTCCATTTCTCACAAAGACTGTTAACTATTAACTGACCTTGCTTAGCTAACATAATTTTATAGAGAAGGGCGACACTGTGTTTACCTGTTTTATAACATATTAGATATTTTTCGATTTGGCCCCATCCTTCGTCTTCAGGCTCTGATATTTTACTTTCTACTACAAAATGTCTATTCTGAAGGTATGCGTAAAAGTTTTTGTTTGAAAGAGAAAATTCTTTAGCAATGTCTTCAAATGTTCTCGTCTGAAGATGGTTGTTTAGGCATTGATAAACATATATTAGGCCTTTTTGCGCCCAAACATTATACACTTCATAAGATAGACCAGGAGTAAATTTTGGATTACCTTGTATTGGGAGAAATGGGGATATTTCAAACTTAAGTTTAAGTAATTTATTTAATTTTTGCCAGGCTTCTATAGTATTCCGTATTACTATCAATTTTTTTATGTCGTGTGGCAACTGTGCTACTGGGCAATATAGCAAAGCTTTAAATGTGTATGGGGCGCACAATTGTTCTTCCATACAACAATATGTAAGATGGTTAGCTTCTGCTATCCAATCAAATGCGAAGCGCGCAAGTATGGCCATGTTATATTTTTTGATGTCGGGGAGAGATAGACCACCTTCCTCAAACTTAAGTACTAATTTTGTTATAGATAGCATATGTCTCTTGTTGTTCCATAAGAAGTTGCTACACTCACTGTTAAATCTTTTTATGTCCTGTTCTTTTATAAATAGTGGTAAATTTTGCATTATGTAGATTAATTGAGGCAACAATATAGTTTTTATAATCATCACCTTGGCAGAAAGGGAGATAGGAAAAGCAGCCCATCATTGTAATTTCTCAGAGGCTTTTTTTAAAAAAGGTGGAATAATTTAATTTGTACCATTGGTTAGGGTCAGCATGAAATTTTATCCCTAGATAGTTAATACTCACAGACTCTTGAAAGGGGTGTTCTTGAATGCTTTTTTTAGTCTTACGTAACCAGAGGATTTCAGTTTTACTGATGTTGATTTTGTACCCTGAAATAGAGCTGAATTTATCAATAATATTTAAAGCCTGTGGTATACTTCTTTTAGTGTTTCTAACAAATAGTAACAGATCATCGGCATATAGGGATAGAACTAATTTTTCTTGTCCTAACCTAATTCCTTGCAGCTCTTGTCTTAATATAATAGCTAAGGGTTCTATCGCCAGGTTAAACAGCAGAGGAGAGAGTGGGCATCCCTGTCTCGTTCCCCTGTATAAAGTTAGATTCGCAGTATAGCTATTATTAATTAAGATACTAGACCGTGGGTGGTCATATAGAGTTTTAATAAATTGTAGGAAGTGTCCTGAGAGACCAAAAGCATTCAATGCAGTAAATAGGTGATCCCAAACCACAGAGTCAAATGCTTTTTCAGCGTCAATGGTAATTAATGCGAAGTCCTGATTGTCTGTTTTCCTATCTGTTGTTTTATTCCAGAAATGATCTAATACCAAGGCTACTTTTCTACTGTTTTTAATGGAAGATCTTTGTTACATAAAGCCTGTTTGATCGGCATGAATAATAGGGTCAAGGCAAGCTTTCAATCGGTTTGCCACAATATGTGTTAATAGCTTATAGTCGACATTAAGAAGTGAGATAGGTCTATATGACTTGGGATCTAATGGATTTTTCCCTTTGTTCAGGATCAATGAGATGCTAGATTCAGAAAAATATTTAGACATATTTAGACCATTTATATAATATTGGTTATATAGTAAAACTAAGCTGTCTGCTATCTCTGTTCTGAGTATTTTATACATCTCGGCAGGTATCTGATCTGGACCTAGGGCTTTATTAGCCTTGGCGTTATTAATAGCTTCCAGAACTTCCTCTTTCGTTATAGATCTGTTAAGAACACTAACTGACTCTTGGGAGATTTTAGGTAATATAATCTGATGCCAGAAGTTATTCTTATTCTCAGCGTTTATTTCTTTTGCAGAATATAGATTTTGATAGAATTCTAAAAAAACTTTTTTGATCTTAGTCTGGTCTGTGACTCTATCTGGCCCATCATTAATTGCTTCTATTGTATTGGATTTTGTCCTGCTTCTATCTAGCCTGGATAGGAATTTTGCCGACTTCCCAAAGTGCCCTTTATATTTAGCGCTTAATTTAAGTTCTTCCCATGCTACCTTTTTTTTAATAAAAATATCCCTTTCTGCCTTAGCCAGTCTATATTTATCTCTGCATTGTTTGGAAGGATTAATGATATATCTATCATATGCATTCTGAACTTGTTTAGATACCTGGATTTCTCTTTCTTGTAGCTTCTTTTTTTTTAAAGACATAAAGGCTTTAATATGTCCTCTGAGATATGCCTTCGCGGCTTCCCAAAATATTTCTATTTTCCCACGATATTCTATATTTAAAGTTTCTTATTCCCTCCACTTATATTTTAGCCAGTTACCAAATTCTAAATTGTCTACTAAGAATTTTGGAAAAAAAAAGTTGTTCCTTTCACTGCTCTGCATTGGTTGTGGATAGAGATCTATTGAGACTATAGCGTGGTCTGATATCAGAATATCAAATATCTCTGCCTTGGTTTCCAACTTAAGGAGTGAAGTCGAGATAAAAAAAAAATCTATCTGTGAAAAGGAACCGTGGCTTTTAGAGTCACAGGTGAAGGACCTCGTATCTGGGTGCTGTAGGCGCCATATATCATGAAGCTTTAAATTTTTACAAACTTGTTTGAAAATTTTTGCTTTCTGCTTGGAAAAGGATGACATTTTAGGTGAAAATTTATCTAGTGCTTCTGTAGGAATTAAATTAAAATCGCCTGCTAGAATTATATTTTGTCCAAGGAATCTAGTTAGTGTAACAACTAGGTTATTCCAAAAGCTAAGGTCTGTATTGTTAGGGCCATAGACATTGCAAATCACCAGTCTGAGGCTATTCACCTGTATCTCCAAAACTGCCCATCTATCCTGAGGATCCAGACTTGTGTTCAGGATACTATAAGATAGTTTTTTATTTATTAAAATGGCAACTCCTTTTTTTCTTCTAAGACATGGGGTGGAAATCACCTCCCCAACCCACTTACTTTTAAGTTTAGCAATTTCCTCCACTTTTAAGTGTGTTTCTTGTAGAAGAACTATATCTGGATTATATTTACCCAATTGGTTGATTATCGTTTTCCTTTTAATTGGAGAGGTGATGCCCCCAACATTCCATGAAAGACACAACATTCCCCGTCATTGATATGACTTTTTAAATCTTTAGGGGTAAGAGAAAGAAAATACTGATACTTCTACTTCTGTGAGTCTATTGGCAAATACTTTAAGTTCTGATGATAGACTGGATATTTGATTTTTAAGAAATTCAAATTGGGGCATAAAAATGTAACTCATCTGAGTGATTAATGGTTGTAAATCTGCTTTTACATTTATACCCTCACTAATATTGTCCATCATTGCATCTGATGTACGTGGCTTCCTGTCTTTGGTTTTAGGTGGCATGATCTGTGGAAATGTGGTGTGTGGAGTGAGGAATCTTTCCATATATTCCTCGTGTTGTGAAGGAGAAAATGATTTTGTTGATATGACAGATACACCTAATCCATAAACCACACTGCAGCCTTCCACCTCAACCTTTTTTAATGATAGATCCCCTATGAATAAAACACCAAACCCAATGAACCAGGGAACATACAAAGGCACAGCAAAAAAAAAAATAGAATTAATAATAACAACAAGCTTAAGAACCAAAACCTTAATCATTATACAAACATGAGCTATAATAGAAATAACTCCTATTTCAATACTAATTAAATTCAACCCAAGGACAGAGACAAATATAGGCCAGCAAACTTGAGGCAAGCACACCATAGATCCCGAAATACACCAATCCTAGAGTAAATCAAATCAAATCAGACCATCCTTTACAGATTAATATTCCAAATTGGAGGAGGAAAGAATTTGGCCAGTGCCAACAAGAAGATCCTTCCAAGTTCAGTAATAAAATGGAAAGACCTCATTTTTTAGAAATAAGTGACAGAAATGAGTCAATTTCGGAATACACAGGATACAACAGTAAAAGAGCGCAGAAAAGAAGATTCGACTACACAGAAGAGGATGCAGAGGAGGAACAAAACAGAAGCAAAATAATAAATTGGTAATGAAAGATAACACCGAAACAGGATCTACACCAAGTCCAGAACTACAAAAAACAGTACTTTTTAATCTATTGAAGAGAACACTTACTAAAACAGAAGAACATGTCCTTAAAAAAGGACGTTCTTTTGCATCAAAAAGAGGTCCGAGCCCTTTGACTCTATTTATAGATGCCAACAAATTCATCAGGAAGATGAACCTACAACGACATTACACAAAAGAACAACTAAAAACAAAGACAACTTTAGGATATCGAAATGGAAACTCCACTAGAGATGCAATAGCTCTAACCAAAGGTGATAGAGAGACTTTAATCAATCTAATTGATTTGGAAAATCGTACAGAATCATCAGTAGAAATAGAGATGATACACAGTAAGTTCCAATCCAAATCTATTTTCTACCTTACACATTCAAAAGGAAAAAACATTAACATTTTTGTGGATCTAGTTCTAAGTGACCTGGATAAATTATGTGAATCCTATAACATCAGAAAGGACAACCTTAGTATAAAGGAAAAGAAGGCTCTGAAAACTCTCAGTGAAGATCCTACAATCATCTTCAGAGAGGCAGACAAAGGAGCATCAATAATTATCCAGGACAGAGAGGCATACATAGGAGAAGCAAAACGCCTTCTTTTGGATGTAACGACATATGAGATACTGGAAACAGATCCGACCAAAACATTTTTAGATGATTATCTGTTACTTTTACATATAGCAACTAGAAATCATATCTGTTCAGATGAAGAATTGAAATTTCTACGGTTAGATAACCCTAAAATGTCAACATTCTATCACCTACCAAAAATACACAAAGATAAAAAGTACCCACCTGGGAGGCCAAGCATAACAGGCATAGGAAACCTCACCAATAAACTTTCACAATATGTAGATCACTTTTTTGCAACCCCTAGTACCAAAACTCAAATAATATATTAGAGATACTCCACATCTACTCACAAAATTTGAAGGAATAAAATGGGAACCAGATTTTGCGTTTGCAACTTTGGACGTGTCAGCCCTATACACCTCTATCCCACACACAAAAGGATTAGAAGCTATTGAATACTCATTAAAAAATGGACTGAATGGGAAACAGATCAGCTTTCTTTGTGATTCTATAGAATTTATTTTAACAAGAAATGATTTCTCCTTCGAAGATACCATTTACATCCAGAAATCGCAAACCTTTATATGGGTATGTTTGAAGAATTGAGAATATGGCAGAGAAATCCTTTCTCTGACAATATCATCCTTTGGTTTCAATTCATTGATGATATCCTAATTATATGGAAAGGAGATATAACAGCATTCAACAATTTTGTGGAAATGATTAATCAGAACAGTTTCAATCTTAAATTCACAAACGAATGGGATAGACATCAAATACACTTCCTAGATATCACCATTTTTCTTAAAGAAGAAAGGATAAGCACAAAATTATTCACCAAAGAAACAGATACAAACAGTTATCTTCATGCCCAAAGCAGCCATCACCCAAAATGGATAAAAAATATACCGTTTGGACAGTTACAGAGGATAAAAAGAAACTGTACAGAAGGGGAGGATTTTGAAAAATCTTCAACAGTCCTAATAGAAAAAATTTAAAGAAAAGGACATTACAGACGCATACAATAAAGTGAAATCGATGGAAAGAAGGACAATGCTCCAACAGAAGAGGAAAACTAAAGAACCATCTATAAACATAGACATAACTCCTAGATTCATCACCACTTTTAACTGTGCTTCAAAACAAATTGAAAACATTCTAAATGAACACTGGCACATCTTAAAGAAAGATCCAGTTCTAGGAAACCATTTACCACAGAGACCTTTGGTAACTTATAAAAAAGATCTAAACCTTAAGAATATTCTTGCTCCAATGAAACAACGCAAGTAAACCAAAGGGAGGAGAAACAAACCATCAATTTGTGAAAGGCTTCTACAATTGTGGGAGAAAGAACTGTGAGTGCTGTAAATGAACAAGTGGAAACAAACAAGAGAACAAATGGATTATTAATGACAGTACCAAGCAAATCCAAATCCAATCGTACATGAATTGCAAATCACAAAATGTAGTTTAACAAATTGAGTGCACATGCAAAAAGATCTATATCAGTAGAATGAAAAGAATTTAAAAAAAACAGACTTTTAGAGCATGTGAAAAACATTGAAGGAGAAACGTCAGACTATGGTCTGAGTAGACATTTTGAGGAATTCCATAATAAAAACCCCAATGAATTCACAATCAAAGCTATTGAACAAATACCAAAATCATGTAATAATGATAGATTGCTACAATTGAGTAAAAGGGAAACATATTGGATCTACTTCTTAACCCTTTGAGGGCTAAGCTGGATTTAATATTTTTCAGATTTTTACTATTTTTAACAAAAAAATGTTTTGACTTTTTTCCCCCCCCTCATACCATTGGAAAGGTTAGGTGATTACCTTTCCAATGGTGGTTCTTGGGGGTCTGTAGCTGCTCAGATCCCTGAGATACAGGTTTCTAAGCAGCATGCCCCCTTTCCCTACACTTTGTTTTGTCAATTTTAAATAAAGTTGCGCGGTGACGTCATCACGTCATTACACATGACGTCACCACATGTAACGGGAAGCCCCGGCGATGCCTGTCACTGTGAAGGCCTGATCGCCGGAGTAGGAGTGGGTGGGAGCCCCCAGATTACCAAAAAGGTAGTTGAGTGCTAGCGACGGCTCTGAGCTGTCGTTAGCACTCAAGGAGTTAAACACAAGGGAGCAATACGGTCTAAATAGAGACATAGGCCTCTAGTTTTCAAGCCCTTAACCACAAATACGCTGGAATTCCGCAGCATATTTGTGGCGAGGCTGATTCGCTGTAGTTATCAAGTCCTGCAGCCCGGCAAAAGAAGAATCTAGTCCGACACAGATCGATGGTTACGTCACTACAGATGTTCCGAAAGCAAGTTCGGCACAATCTGACTACTTTTGCTAGTTATCAAAGAACTAGCAGGTATGCTCGCCACTAATCCGGCCCAGCGTACCTGGTTTCCAATCCGCCGCCCTGGATGCGGCGGATCCCATAGGAATCAATGGGAGTCTGACAGCAGCGAGAGCTCATGTTCGCTGCTGCCCGATATCCCATTGATTCCTATGGGAAGTGTCTGCACCTAACACCCTAACATGTACCCCGAGTCTAAACATCCCTAATCTGTCCCCCATACACCACCACCGCCTACTTTATACTTATTAAACCCTTAACCACCACTCCCGGACCCCGCCGCAACTATAATAAATATATGAACCCCTAAACCGCCGCTCCCGGACCCCGCCACAACTATAATAAATATATGAACCCCTAAACCTTCACTCCCAGACCCGTCCACCACCTACATTATACCTATTAACCCCTAATCTGTTGCCCCCTATACCGCCGCCACCTACATAAAGTTAATAACCCTTATCCTGCCGATCCTGGACCCCATCGCAAATAAATTAAATGTTTAACCCCTAAACCACCGCACCCAGAGACCTCCGCCACCTACATTACATTTATTAACCCCTATCCTGCCCCCCTACACTGCCACCACCTATATTACATTGATTAACCGCTATTCTACCCCCCCTACACCGCTGCCACTATATTAAATGAATTAACCCCTAAACCTAAGTCTAACCCTAACACCCCCTAACTTAAATATTATTTAAATTAATCTAAATAATTATTCCTATAATTGAATAAATGAATCCTATTTAAAACTAAATACTTACCTATAAAATAAACCCTAAGATAGCTACAATATAATTAATAATGACATTATAGCTATTTTAGGGTTTATTTTTATTTTAGTTGAAATATTTTTTATTGAGTACAAATCATAATGACAGAGAAGTAAGAAACATTTCCAAACATTAACACTTAGTAAGTCCCCCATCGTTGGGTTTTCTGAACTAACAAATTTTTGGTCTTGAATAGTCCCATATGGAGCGAGAGGAAGAGATTTCAGAAACATCTCCAACATCTGTTGCTTGATATTCCCCCCCAACATAGGTCCCAACCAGAAAATAGTCTCTTTGTGATCTTGGTGGGTCCTTTATGTGGAGTAGTGTCCTATTGGTTCAACTGACTATAACTCATTTTACAGAAAAAGAAAAAAAAAAAATTTCAATATAATATCCATAGCATTGTCCCTGTAAAAAACCTCTTGTAAGTATATAGTAGCTGGATATATAAAGAAAAAGGGAAGGAAAGAAAAAAAAAAGAATCTTTCCCAGAAAAAAACAGTACTTAACAATATTGGCTGCTGTGTTCCCAGTTCCCTAGTTCACATTTATGTATTATCTCAAATACCTCTTTCCCCTTATCTACCCAGAGCCCTCAATAATTCCAAACCTAATTGTTGTCGTAATTAACCCCCTCCATTATCCAATAGAACCATATTTTGCCATAAGCATCCGTGGTGTTTTGTAAGTGGGCCACTGTCTCATACATTGCACATGTGTGTTTAATTTTAAGGATAATCTCTGACCACTCTGGGGCCCCTGTCTTCCAATATTTAGCGATGGAGGTCCTAACAATAGTGTATATAATCTTAAGGAATGTATTGATATGTGCATTATAAGTCTTGTTTCTGACGTGTAGTAAAGCTTGAGGGGCCGTAACTCTTACCTGATCTCCCAATAGTCTGGTCAGAAGGTCTGACACTCGATCCCAAATCATCTTAACCCTGGGACAGTCCCACCACATGTGCATGTAGGTTCCCTTGTCTTTACATCCCCTATAACAGGTGTTTGATCTTTCTATAGCTGAGTGTGCTGTCCTCTCCGGTGTCAGGTACCACCGGAACGTTGATTTAATACTGTTTTCCCTTAAATCTGTGCTTAATAAACCTCTACTGGCCTCATTTGCATTTGATTCCCATTCTTCCTCTGAGATGTCTAGTTCTAGATCTGCCTCCCACCTATTAATAATAGAAGATTTGCCTTTGATTTTGGATGACTGGATAGCTAGGTACATGTTGGATATTGCTTGTTTGGGCCTAATCTCTGCACTACATTGCTTCTCAAGTGTTGTGGTCTGGGTTCTAGGTCCCTTTTGAATGTAATTACGAACCGCAGACAATAACTGCAGGTACAGGAACCAGTGCAGTGGAAGCGGGTGTATTTTTTCCTGCAACTGAGTAAAAGTGAGTGGGGATCCTCTGTGTAGGAAGTCAGCCACTCTGTAAAGGCCTTTGTTTTCCCACTTGTCAAGGATGGTGCAGCTATCCTTCGGTATAATGTATTTTAGTGGTCGTATGCTAGTGTTTGCTGGGATCAATCTGTCTATAGTAGTTGATCTATTCCATTGCTGGTGTGCTAGTATTAGGGCTCGTGGTTTGTATCCCACCCCAGCCCCTCCCAAGTCCTTCCTCCATAGGACATCCTCTGGTGAAGTAAGTCCTCCCATTGAGGCTTCCAAAGTGGGCCACACTATATAACTACTCCGTCTCCCAAGAATTGAGTTTTGCGCTAGTCTAGAAGCTTGGTAATAATCCCATAATTTAGGGAATCCCACTCCCCCAAACCTTCTGTGTCGTGTAAGGATTTGACAGGGAATCCTAGCATGTCTCTTACCCCGAAGATAAGAAAGGAGCGTTGCCTGCAAGGTATCTAAGTCCTTTTTATGAACTTTAATCGGCAGTGTCCTGAAAAGATACAGCAACCTAGGCAAAAGGGTCATCTTAACCGCAGACAGTTTCCCATACCATGAAAAGTTATACTGTTGCCATTTAACAATCTCTTTTCTTATATTTTTGAAAAGTGCTAAGAAGTTAATTTGGTATAGTTTATCATAATCCGGCGTCAGCTTAACTCCTAAATACTGTATATGATCTTTCGCCCACCTGAAGTCAAAGTTGGCCTCAATAAGTTTAACCGTATGGTTAGGGATATTTATCTGAAGGGCCTCACATTTGTCTGTATTGATCTTGTATCCTGAGATGGTAGAAAATCTGTCTAAGATGTGATATACTACAGGTAGAGATGTCAGTGGTTTGGTCAAGGTCAATAAAACGTCGTCTGCGAATAATGTTATTTTATAAGATTGTCCTCCCACCTCTAAACCCTTGATGTCTGTCTCTTTGCGGATATATTCAGCTAGTGGTTCCATGCATAGTGCGAAAAGCAAGGGGGACAGTGGGCACCCCTGCCTGGTACCATTTAATATATTAAAAGTGTGTGATTGGTGGCCGATCACTCTGACGAATGCAGTGGGGAAGGAGTACAGCGTTTTAATTGCAGACACGAAAGGACCATCAAATCCCACCTTTCTCAGAACCGTCAGCATATAATTCCAGCCCACTCTATCGAATGCCTTCTCCGCATCCAGTGATAGGAGCAGAGAAGGCACCCCATGAGCCCCGAGATAGTCCAATACCGACACCATCCTTCTAATATTGTCTGGGGCCTCCCTATCCTTAATAAAACCCACTTGGTCGGGATGTATAATAGTAGGGAGAATCTGTTTTAGTCTATTTGCTAATATTTTAGTTACAATTTTGATGTCCTGGTTTATGAGGGAGATCTATCTGTAGCTTGAACAGTATTTCGGGTTTTCCCCTGGTTTTGGGATAACAACTATTTTGGCTTGGAGTAGATTTTTGGGTAAGGGACTGCCCTCTAGGATGTGGTTTGCAAATTTGGTAAGATGTGGGACAAGGGAGGCCGCAAACAATTTGTAATATTCCCCCGGCAGCCCATCTGGACCCGGTGCCTTCCCAGGTTTAAGGTCCTTAATAGCCTGGGAGACTTCCTTAGTGGTAACAATGGCATTTAACTGATCTCTGTCTGAGTCCACTATTTTCTTTAAGTTTGCCTTGGCTAGAAAGTCCTCGAGTAAGTCTTTAGTGGATGAAGTGTGGTTTACTTTTTTGCCATCATAAAGCTCTCCATAATATGAAGCAAAGGCATCAACTATCTCTTGGGGGTGGGATGTTTCCACCCCATCTGCTCTGCATAGTACAGGAATGGATGTGGCGATATAGTTATCTCTGATCTTTTTGGCTAGGAATTTGTCAGGTTTGTTGGCATATAGAAAGTAGTGTGTTTTCATTCTATGGGCATATTTTACCGACTGTTCTCTAAGTATCGTGTCAAGCTGTTGTCTTTTTTGTTGTATCTGTTTCAAAATGGGTGGCACCAGTGTCAGTTTGTGTTGTTTCTCCAGTATCTCAATGTCTTTTGTGAGGGAGTTATTTGTGGAGTTTCTTTTTTTAATAAGTGTCGATTTCTCTTTTATTAGTAAACCTCTAAGTACCTTCTTATGTGCCGCCCATACCGACACTGGGCTTACAGTAGACCCCAGGTTAATATTCCAATATTCTCCCATAGCTTTAAGTGTGTTGGTTTTAGTCTGCGGGTCTCGGAGGCACGTAGGGTCATATGTCCAGGTCTTAGTCGTGTCTCTGTCTTTTACACTGTTGAGTAGAATCTGCGTGATGGAGTGGTCTGACCAAGTGCAAATGTGGATGTTAGCTGATACTAATAAAGGGCATAGAATCTGGCTAATCAGAATATAGTCTAACTTGGAATAGCTGTTGTGTGCCGTTGAGAAATATGTGGTGTCGGATGTGGTCCCATATAGATATTTCCATGTATCTGTGAGGGTATGTGGTGAAAGAAGTTGTAAAACTGTATTAGCCATTGTTCTTGCCCGGGTTTGTTTTTTGGATAGGTGCACGTTTTTCCTGTACTTAAGTGCCTGTAAGTCAATGTTGAAGTCCCCGGCTAAGATTATCCGTGTTTGTGACCAGTCTGTTAGCAAGTGTGTGATTTCCCTAAAGAACACGTCTTATCGGTCATTTGGGGCATAGACATTACATAATAACACATCCACTCCCTGCATCCGGCCCTGCACCAACAGGTATCTACCCTCCTTGTCTGCAATTGTTTTAGTGTGTGTAAAGTGTAGTGAAGAGTGTATTAATATTGAAACTCCCCTTTTTTTTGTGTCTGCTGTAGAATGGTAGGACTGCTGGAAGTTCCTGCCCCAATATTTAGGTATATGTGGTTTGGTGAGGTGGGTTTCTTGCAAGAAGATCACATTTGCCTGTAGTTTTCTATAGTGATTAAATGCAGTGCGCCTTTTACAGTCTGAGTTCAACCCTCTCACATTGTGTGAGACTAAATTAAGTGTTGGGATAGCCATGTACATGTAAATATTTCCCCAGTGAATGTCTTGTACCTGATCTCTGTAATCGAAGTGTGCAAGTATAAAGGTTTTGGCAATATAGAAGCATATACCCGTAGGCATAACCAAAACCATTCACGGGACTGGGCAAGGGAGCAAAGGATGGGGAACTGTTCCCACAGTGACCAATTCTTATACTATAATAAATAAAAATTAAATAAAACATATATACATATGAAACTGCAGTGCTAGCCCAGGCATCTAACTGCCCAGACATGTAATGAAATTCCATATAAATAAGTGCAGATGATTTAAATAAAACATGTAAAGCAACATTTTGATATCAATAATGCTAACAAGTTTAAATCAATGTAAAGACTAAACCCTAGCCTTTAATTAGCTTCTTGGGTTCTTATATTTTTTCACATACAATATTACCCAGAATAAACATTCAGGTCTTGAGTTTTTTCTTGTTTGAGACTCTTATCCATCTGGATTTCTGTGCAGATGCTTGTGGGCTCCTAGGGCCAAGTTGCGATGGGGGAGAGGAATCTTGTTGAGTCTCTGGTGGTTCGATGTTCAGGTAACTGCAGATCTCCGGGATATCCTTGTCAGATTTGAGAGTGAGTACCCGGTTGTTGTGAGAGATGTGCAGGGCGAAGGGGTACCCCCATCTGTAAAGAATTTTCTGTTTCCGCAGCAGAGAAGTGAGAGGGCGGAGGGCATATCTCCGTTGAAGAGTGCATATGCACAAATCTTGGAAAAACTGGATAATGTTCCCTTTGTATTTGAAGGTTTGATGTTTTCTGGCGGCTGACATGATGGTTTCTCTATCTGTAAATCTCAGCATCCGAACTATGACATCCCTAGGTGGGAGGCTTTTTTTTTGTTTAGGCTTCAGGGCCCTGTGGGCTCTTTCTATCGGGAATTCTGGGTCCCCCTCATCTCCAGTGATAGCTCTGAACAGGTGGGCGAGGTAGGAATGTAGATCAGTGGCTTCTATAGACTCTGGAACACCTTTAAGTCTAATGTTGTTTCTTCTGTTTCGATTTTCAAGGTCCTCCATCTTGTCTTGGAGGTCCTGAATTTGTTGTTGGTGTTGTGAAACGTTCTCAGTGGTCGTTGCTATGCCTTCTGCCAGGGTTTCGTGATCATTCTCTACCGCCTCCACTCTGTCCCCTAGATCAGATATGTCCTGTTTAATTTCGGCTAAGCTGTTGGTAACCGAGGTATGGAGGTTATCTATTTTGTTCATTAGCTTTTCGAAGCTGACCGTCATGTCAGCCTTTGAAACTAGTGCCTGAAGGTCAGCCTTTGTGACAGCAGTCGAGGCCGCTGCAGCATCCTGTTGAATGTCAGCTAGTGTATTAACCTCTTCACCTTCCCTCTCCAATGTCTCTGACATGCTAAAACTTTTAGATTGTTTCAAAAGGTTTTCCATAGCCATAGATTTTATCCCTTTGTCTGATTTAGTGTTCTTTCTGGCTGACATATCTGTGATATTATAAGCCTAGTCGCCACGTGTGCCGCGATGTGTGTCCTGATCTGATGTAAAGAAGATATTAGGCCTTGTCCCCAATAAATGCACCTCTTCGTAAGTGGGGAGTTAAAATTGTCTCTCAAATATTCCTCAGTCAAGCAGGCAATAGTTAACTCTGCGCAGTATTATACAAGCTAGCTCCGTAGTTTGAGGTCTGTTGATTTTAGGTTAATAACCACCTCCCCGGGCCTTTTTTCAAAAATAAAATGTCCAGTAATCTGTTATCTGGCCTTTTGATATCCGATTAGAAAATGGGAATATTTGTCTATATCAAGTCATGCTGTGCGAGTCGGCTGTTATAGTGGTATCAGCACTACCGCACTCATTTCCTCTGTCATGATCCTTTAAGCTTTGCTTTGTCACATATGGCTTACCATCTTGTTAATGTCCAACTTCGTTTCTGCTACACCGCTTACCAGCCTAACTGTGTCCCTGTCTGACACTGCGTGTCGGTAGCGGCTAGAGGAGTGAGCTTGATCGTGCAGGGAGCGCCTCCTGTTTGGCGCGTATTAACTGCTACGGAGGATTCCACCGTTGTTAGGCCTCTGAATCCGGACCTCGGCACTTGCGTGTAATGTTGCACCAAAGTTTGCCATCTGGGTGACCACTGCCTTGTCAAAGGTATCGCTGCTCAAGTATTGCTTGTTAGCTGGTTATATGAACAAGTTTTGCTAAGTGTAGCTCATATTCTGCACGGAGCTCCCAAGCTAAGCTGCCATGCTGGAGCTCAGTCAGGCTCCGCCCCGGGTTTATTTTTATTTTATAGGCAACTTTGTATTTATTTTAACTAGGTACCATAGCTATAAAATAGTTATTAACTATATAATAGCTACCCAGCTAAAATAACTACAAAATTACCTGTAAAATAAATCCTAACCTAAGTTACAATTACACCTAACACACTACACTATCATTAAATAAATTAAATTAACTACAATTAACTAACATTAAATAAAATAAACTAAAAATAACTAAAGTGCAAAAACAAACCAACTCTAAATTACAGAAAATAAAAAAAGAATTACAAGAATTTTAAACTAATTACACCTAATCTAAGCCCTCTAATAAAATAAAAAGCCCCCCAAAATAATAAAATTCCCTACACTAAATTGCCCCAAAGTAATCAGCTCTTTTACCTGTAAAAAAAAAGAAATACAACCCCCCCCCAACATTAAAACCCACCACCCACACACCCCTACACTAAAACCCACCCAATCCCCCCTTAAAAAAAACCTAACACTACCCCCTTGAAGATCACCCTACCTTGAGCCGTCTTCACCCAGCCGGGCACAAGCAGTCATCCGATCCGTCCAGAAGTCTTCATTGAATCCGGGCAGAAGAGGTCCTCCAAGCGGCAGATGTCTTCATCCAAGCGGCATCTTCTATCTTCAATCAACCGGAGCGGAGCCATCTTGAATCCAGCCGACGCGGAGCCATCCTCTTCTTCCGATGTCCTAACACTAAATGAAGGTTCCTTTAAATGACGTCATCCAGGATGGCGTCCTTCGAATTCCGATTGACTGATAGGATTCTATCAGCCAATCCGAATTAAGGTAGGAAAAATCCGATTGGCTGATTGAAGGTCAATTCTATTGGCTGATCCAATCAGCCAACTGGATTGAACTTCAATCCGATTGGCTGATTACATCAGCCAATCTGATTTTTCCTACCTTAATTCCGATTGGCTGATAGAATCCTATCAGCCAATCGAAATTCCAGGGACGCCATCTTGGATGAAGTCATTTAAAGGAACCTTCATTTAGTGTTAGGATACCGTAAGAAGAGGATGGCTCCGCGTCAGCTGGACTCAAGATGGCTCCGCTCCGGTTTATTGAAGATAGAGGATACCGCTTGGATGAAGACATCTGCCGCTTGGAGGACCTCTTCTGCCCGGATTCGATGAAGACTTCTGGATGGATCGGATGACCGCTTGTGCCCGGCTGGGTGAAGACGGCTCAAGGTAGGGTGATCTTCAAGGGTGTGGTGTTAGGTTTTTTAAGGGGGGATTGGGTGGGTTTTAGAGTAGGGGTGTGTGGGTGGTGGGCTTTAATGTTGGGGGGGTTGTATTTCTTTTTTTTACAGGTAAAAGAGCTGATTACTTTGGGGCAATGACCCGCAAAAGGCCCTTTTAAGTGCTATTTGTAATTTAGTTTAGGGTAGGGAATTTTATTATTTTTTAGGTCTATTTATTTTATTAGGGGGCTTAGATTAGGTGTAATTAGTTTAAAATTCTTGTAATTCTTTTTTTATTTTCTGTAATTTAGAGGGTTTTTTTTGTACTTTAGTTATTTTTAATTAACTTTATTTAATGTTAGGTAATTGTAGTTAATTAATTTAATTTATTTAATGATAGCGTAGTGTTAGGTGTAATTGTAACTTAGGTTAGGATTTATTTTATAGGTAATTTTGTAGTTATTTTAGCTAGGTAGCTATTAAATAGTTAATAACTATTTAATAGCTATTGTACCTAGTTAAAATAAATACAAAGTTGCCTGTAAAATAAAAATAAACCCTAAAATAGCTACAATGTAATTATTAATTATATTGTAGCTATCTTAGGGTTTATTTTACAGGTAAGTATTTAGTTTTAAATAGAATATTTTTTTTTAATTATAGTAATATTTATTTAGATTAATTTAAATAATATTTAAGTTAGGGGGTGTTAGGGTTAGACTTAGGTTTAGGGGTTAATTCATTTAATATAGTGGCGGCGGTGTAGGGGGGGTAGAATAGGGGTTAATCAATGTAATGTAAGTGGCGACGGTGTAGGGGGGGCAGGATAGGGGTTAATATGTAGGTGGCGGAGGGCTCTGGGTGCGGCGGTTTAGGGGTTAAACATTTAATTTATTTGCGACGGGGTCCGGGATTGGCAGGATAAGGGTTATTAACTTTATGTAGGTGGCATCGGTATAGGGGGTGGCAGATTAGGGGTTAATAGTTATAATGTAGGTGGTGGACGGGTCTGGGAGCGGCGGTTTAGGGGTTCATATACAGTGAGTGCAGAATTATTAGGCAAATGAGTATTTTGACCACATCATCCTCTTTATGCATGTTGTCTTACTCCAAGCTGTATAGGCTCGAAAGCCTACTACCAATTAAGCATATTAGGTGATGTGCATCTCTGTAATGAGAAGGGGTGTGGTCTAATGACATCAACACCCTATATCAGATGTGCATAATTATTAGGCAACTTCCTTTCCTTTGGCAAAATGGGTCAAAGAAGGACTTGACAGGCTCAGAAAAGTAAAAAATAGTGAGATATCTTGCAGAGGGATGCAGCACTCTTAAAATTGCAAAGCTTCTGAAGCGTGATCATCGAACAATCAAGCGTTTCATTCAAAATAGTCAACAGGGTCGTAAGAAGCGTGTGGAAAAACCAAGGCGCAAAATAACTGCCCATGAACTGAGAAAAGTCAAGCGTGCAGCTGCCAAGATGCCACTTGCCACCAGTTTGGCCATATTTCAGAGCTGCAACATCACTGGAGTGCCCAAAAGCACAAGGTGTGCAATACTCAGAGACATGGCCAAGGTAAGAAAGGCTGAAAGACGACAACCACTGAACAAGACACACAAGCTGAAACGTCAAGACTGGGCCAAGAAATATCTCAAGACTGATTTTTCTAAGGTTTTATGGACTGATGAAATGAGAGTGAGTCTTGATGGGCCAGATGGATGGGCCCATGGCTGGTTTGGTAAAGGGCAGAGAGCTCCAGTCCGACTCAGACACCAGCAAGGTGGAGGTGGAGTACTGGTTTGGGCTGGTATCATCAAAGATGAGCTTGTGGGGCCTTTTCGGGTTGAGGATGGAGTCAAGCTCAACTCCCAGTCCTACTGCCAGTTTCTGGAAGACACCTTCTTCAAGCAGTGGTACAGGAAGAAGTCTGCATCCTTCAAGAAAAACATGATTTTCATGCAGGACAATGCTCCATCACACGGGTCCAAGTACTCCACAGCGTGGCTGGCAAGAACGGGTATAAAAGAAGAAAATCTAATGACATGGCCTCCTTGTTCACCTGATCTGAACCCCATTGAGAACCTGTGGTCCATCATCAAATGTGAGATTTACAAGGAGGGAAAACAGTACACCTCTCTGAACAGTGTCTGGGAGGCTGTGGTTGCTGCTGCACGCAATGTTGATGGTGAACAGATCAAAACACTGACAGAATCCATGGATGGCAGGCTTTTGAGTGTCCTTGCAAAGAAAGGTGGCTATATTGGTCACTGATTTGTTTTTGTTTTGTTTTTGAATGTCAGAAATGTATATTTGTGAATGTTGAGATGTTATATTGGTTTAACTGGTAAAAATAAATAATTGAAATGGGTATATATTTGTTTTTTGTTAAGTTGCCTAATAATTATGCACAGTAATAGTCACCTGCACACACAGATATCCCCCTAAAATAGCTATAACTAAAAACAAACTAAAAACTACTTCCAAAACTATTCAGCTTTGATATTAATGAGTTTTTTGGGTTCATTGAGAACATGGTTGTTGTTCAATAATAAAATTAATCCTCAAAAATACAACTTGCCTAATAATTCTGCACTCCCTGTATTTATTATAGTGGCGGCGGGGTCCGGGAGCAACAGTTTAGGCGTTAATATATTTATTATAGTTGCGGAGGGGTCCAGGAGCAGTGGTTTAGGGGTTAATAAGTTTATTTAGTTGCGGCAGGGTCCGTGAGCGGCAGTTTAGGGGGTATAACAGTATAGTATAGTGTGGGTTCTCAGTGACAGGCTAGCAAGAAAGCTGCGAGGAAGCCGATGAGCAGCGAGATTGATGACTGTCAGTGAACAACAGTCTGCTGCTCATCGCTCCGTACTTGGTTGCGCGGCTTCTTAACAGCTTTCTTGATAACTTTGGCAAACCTATTCAGGTCCACGGTGGCGATGTTAGGCCAGCTTAGGCGAGCGTATTGGGCCGGCGAATGCAGGTAAATACATAGCTTCATAACTAGAGGCCATAGACCTAACAGCCTTCTTATGAAGAATCCATTTTCTATTGAACATTAATAGACCAATCACCATCAATTTTATATAGATTTTATAAAATACAGGCTACTAAACATATGGTATGCTTACTAAATTATTTATTAATTTGCCTTTTAAATTTGTAAATAAAATAACATTTACTTTATAAAATAAAATAAAACAACACTAATATACCTAAATATTCATTTATTATTTTTATTATTTCATCTTTTAGAGATCCATATTTTTTCTGAAATCAGAACTATCGTTTAAGTAAAATAAACTTTTTTATGTCGGAATAGGCACAAGATAAGTATTTTCCCATAACTCTACATACATGTATGTTCTAAATGTATATAAATATATTGATACTCTAATCTCTGTATATATCCCTGTAAATGTTCCACTATTTGTTCTCCCCAAAAAACTTTAAAAAACTATTTTTAAATAATACTAACAAAATAGGCGTTTTTTAACGTAAATTTCCCTCCACAAATAAGGATAGTATCCAATAAAGTGAAATATGAGCATATCCGGTCTTCAAAATAAAAGGAGCCTTAGGATGGAGGTGGATCCTATCTCTGAGGAAGTGGGCATAGGACCCATGAAACGCGTAAGAATTCGCAACACCAGTGACATCACTTCCGGTTTAGGGCACAGGATCCACTTCCGGTTTATCTGAAACCAACCACGCCAGCGTGTACACACTTTTTTCTGGCTCCTCCATTTTATACACCAACTAAAAAGTTTTTATTCAGATAAGTACATAGTTTTATTTAACACCAATGTTTTAATACTCCCTTATATTTACCGCATTATTTAGATCATAAAAAAAAAATGTAGGCATCATTTTTTGCAGCTCATTTACAGGAGGGCATTTTTATACAAACGTTTTTTTTTTTTTTTTAAAGTTTTTATTGAAGTCGTAAGTCAAATTTACATACAAGGTCCATACATAGACCGGAATAATACACAAATAAAGTATACATTAAAAGAACAGAAGCATTACATAACATAACATACAGCTACAATGAGAGGAGATTGAGCTAAGTGATCATTAAGGCTGCTTTAATAACTTTGGGGTCTACATGTAAGATTATAACTGTCTGCCAATTGGTATTGGAGTCTACCGAAAGGGGAATAAATGAAAAAGTAAGGCCCTTAGATAGGTTCCTCTACTGCTTGGTAAACCGGACTGGACGGAAGAAAGTTGGACTCCTTTTTTATGTTAAGTCGAGGACCAGATAAAAACAAATGGATGCAAATGAAAATGCTCCCCCCAATGTCAGAGGACTCACTCTTGGATCTAAGTAATCTAGTGAGGGTAAAATACAGGGTGGTAGCTTATGAATTGGTCCTTCTCAGGTTAAGGTATAGAAAGGGGGAAAGGGGTGCAGCGGGCAAGAGCCGCTCTTATTAGAAAATAAGGAGGGGGGGCGGACTGTCTGGGGTGAGCATATTAGTGTTGAGGGTGAGATGTTGGAAACATTTGGTTATGGGATCCAGGGATAGCTCTTAATGGGGGTATATATTACAATATTATAGATAGATGTTTATATCAATATGAGATGGGAGACCTATCTAACTTATATATGGAATTAAATATATAATCTTGGAAAGTGCATAGAATCCATAAGTCAAATAAGGTAGCATGAATATCTCCGGAATAGTAAAACCCCCAGGTCCCATTCAATAAATGACAATCTAATAGCAATAGTCCCAAACCGTAGCCTTGAATCATAAAAGTGTACATGGGGAAATCTTGTTCCAGGGTATCTCAATCTGAACCATGTGCAAAAACAGGCTTGCAGTTCAGTTAAACAGTATAGTAGTGCCTCTAGAAGTCAATAAAGCTCTAAAGAAGGTGAAATACACTGATGCTCAACTAATAGTTATAGAATAACATTGTATGTAACTGAGCTAAATGCAGACAGTGAATACATTGCACATCTTATAAATTAGAGCATAGAATACTGCAATAAAACAAGACTTTACATAGTAATAAGAAAACACAGTCTGTTTTATGCTAGAAGTGTATTAAATGCATTTTTTAAAAGTTACCATTGTGTCAAAGTTAGGACCAGGGAGCTTTTAGGCTGACTAGTGATATAGATAAACCCTCATGTATCCCCCGTGTAAGCTGGGTATAACACCTCTAGAAAAGACTAAGTTAAAAAACATAAACATAACATGATGCTATAAAATATGGGGATCTATGTAAAGAGAAATATGAGCTTTAACGTAGCTATTGGAAAGTGAGCATATATGTATAGCATCTACATTTTGGGGAAGTATGAGATCTGATCTAGTAGGAGATAACGCTGTTGTCTAATATACATGAATGAATTGGACATAGCAGGAACCTGTGATAGGGGCTTACTGTAAATGACAGATATGGAAAATAGAAAGCCCTAGAGTATTTTAATAAACATGAAACTCTAATAAACACAAACGCCTAGATTTAGAGTTTTGCGGCCAAAGGGGTGCGTTAGCTATGCATGGTTTTTTCCCCCTGCACCTTTTAAACAACGCTGGTATTTAGAGTTGTCTGAAGGGCTGCGTTAGGCTCCAAAAAGGGTAGCGTACAGGCATATTTACCGCCACTGCAACTCTCAATACCAGCGTTGCTTACGGACGCGGCCAGCTTCAAAAACGTGCTCGTGCAATATTCCCCCATAGGAAACAATGGGGCAGTTTGAGCTGAAAAAAAACCTAACACCTGCAAAAAAGCAGCATTCAGCTCCTAACGCAGCCCCATTGTTTCCTATGGGGAAACACTTCCTAAGTCTGCACCTAACACCCTAACATGTACCCTGAGTCTAAACACCAATAGCCTTACATTATTAACCCCTAATCTGCCGCCCCCGCTATCGCTGACCCCTGCATATTATTTTTAACCCCTAATCTGCCGCTCCGTACACCGCCGCAACCTACGTTATCCCTATGTACCCCTAATCTGCTGCCCCTAACACCGCCAACCCCTATATTATATTTATTAACCCCTAATCTGCCGCCCCCAACGTCGCCGCCACCTACCTACAATTATTAACCCCTAATCTGCCGACCGGACTTCACCGCTACTCTAATAAATGTATTAACCCCTAAAGCTAAGTCTAACCCTAACCCTAACACCCCCTAAGTTAAATATAATTTATTCTAATGAAATAAAATAATTCTTATTAAATAAATTAATCCTATTTAAAGCTAAATACTTACCTGTAAAATAAACCCTAATATAGCTACAATATAAATAATAATTATATTGTAGCCATTTTAGGATTAATATTTATTTTACAGGCAACTTTATATTTATTTTAACTAGGTACAATAGCTATTAAATAGTTAATAACTATTTAATAGCTACCTAGTTAAAATAATTACAAAATTACCTGTAAAATAAATTCTAACCTAAGTTACAATTAAACCTAACACTACACTATCAATAAATTAATTAAATAAACTATCTACAATTATCTACAATTATCTACAATTAAAACAACTAAACTAAATTACAAAAAAAAGAAACAATAAATTACAAAAAAAACAAACACTAAATTACAAAAAATAAAAAAGATTACAAGAAATAAACTAATTACACCTACTCTAAGCCCCTAAAAAAGTAACAAAGCCCCCCAAAATAAAAAATGCCCTGCCCTATTCTAAATTAAAAAAGTTAGCTCTTTTACCTTACCAGCCCTTAAAAGGGCCTTTTGCGGGGCATTCACCAAAAAGAAAACAGCTCTTTTGCCTGTAAAAAAACATACAATACCCCCCCCCAACATTACAACCCACCACCCACATACCCCTAATCTAACCCAAACCCCCTTAAAAACCCTAACACTAAGCCCCTGAAGATCTCCCTACCTTGTCTTCACCACACGGGGTATCACCGATCCATCAAGAAGAGGTCCAGAAGAGGGTCCGAAGTCTTCATCCTATCCGGCAAGAAGAGGAGATCCGGACTGGCAACCATCTTCATCCAAGCGGCATCTTCTATCCTCTTCCATCCGGCGCGGAGCGGAACCATCTTGAAGCAGCCGACGCGGATCCATACTCTTCTAACGACGTCCTAAGTCCGAATGAAGGTTCCTTTAAATGACGTCTTCCAAGATGGCATCCCTCGAATTCCGATTGGCTGATAGGATTCTATAAGCCAATCGGAATTAAGGTAGGAAAAATATGATTGGCTGATTCAATCAGCAAATCAGATTCAAGTTCAATTGGATTGGCTGATCCAATCAGCCAATCAGATTGAGCTCGCATTCTATTGGCTGTTCCAATCAGCCAATAGAATGCAAGCTCAATCTGATTGGCTGATTGGATCAGCCAATCCGATTGAACTTGAATCTGATTGGCTGAATGTTATTTTTTTTAGGGGGCTTAAAGTAGGTGTAATTAGTTTAAAATTCTTGTAATCTTTTTTTATTTTTTGTTATTTAGTGTTTGTTTGTTTTTGTAATTTAATGTTTTGTTTTTTTAATTGTAGATAATTGTAGATAGTTTATTTAATTAAATTATTGATAGTGTAGTGTTAGGTTTAATTGTAACTTAGGTTAGGATTTATTTTACAGGTAATTTTGTAATTATTTTAACTAGGTAACTATTAAATAGTTATTAACTTTTTAATAGCTATTGTACCTGGTTAAAATAAATACAAAGTTGCCTGTAAAATAAATATTAATCCTAAAATATCTACAATATAATTATTATTTATATTGTAGCTATATTAGGGTTTATTTTACAGGTAAGTATTTAGCTTTAAATAGGATTAATTTATTTAATAAGATTTATTTTATTTCGTTAGATTTAAATTATATTTAAGTCAAGGGGGTGTTAGGGTTAGGGTTAGACTTAGCTTTAGGGGTTAATACATTTATTATAGTAGCGGCGAGGTCCGGTCGTTAGATTAGGGGTTAATAATTGTAGGTAGGTAGCGGCGACGTTGGGGGGGGGCAGATTAAGGGGTAATAAATATTATGTAGGGGTCGGCGATGTTAGGGGCAGCAGATTAGGGGTACATAGGGATAATGTAGGTTGCGGCGGTGTGTGGTCGGCAGATTAGGGGTTAAAAAAATTTAATAGAGTGGCGGCGATGTGGGGGGGCCTCAGTTTAGGGGTACATAGGTAGTTTATGGATGTTAGTGTACTTTAGAGCACAGTAGTTTAGAGCTTTATGAACCGGCGTTAGCCAAGAAAGCTCTTAACGCCTAACTTTTTTCTGCGGCTGGTGTTTTGTCGTTAGATTTCTAATGCTCACTTCAGCCAAGACTCTAAATACCAGCGTTAGAAAGATCCCATTGAAAAGATAGGATACACAATTGACGTAAGGGGATCTGCGGTATGAAAAAGTTGCGGCTGGAAAGTGAGCGTTAGACCCTTACCTACAAGACTCTAAATACCAGCGGTAGGCCAAAACCAGCGTTAGGACCCCCTAACGCTGGTTTTGATGGCTAACGCAGAACTCTAAATCTAGGTGATAGTAAGCTAAAAGTTTGAACAGAAAATGAGTTAACAGTCACAAATACAACAGTCATCTTTGTGGATTACACAGACTGATAGTGATGAACCTGTATGTTTTCCTGTCTATATAGAAGTCTCAAACTGACTGGGGAGAGAAATGTTTCATGCATTGCAGCCATCATAAATATCCTCCAGTGACAGGAGCATAAGCTGTAATATAGTTCAGTTGGTGGGTATATACGAATAGTGCGCTTGATTAGCGTAGTGCCAAAAGGTTAAATGTAACATAAACAAAGGGTTTTTATCTCATGTACCCCACGAAATGATCCAAGCTGTTGTGGGCTTCTTTAATAGCCTTCCTCTAGCCAATACCCGTAACTGTTTCCTTGCATGTCCCTAAGAGCCGTCTTGGAAAGAAGGGATCAAAGGCCTTTGATGATAGGCTCCACATGGTGCCTCCGTTAGGTGAGGTTGGGCGATAGTGGGTATCTGCCCATCTAGAAGGCTAAACACCTAAGGTAACTCCGGAAATCAGCTTGTGTGATGCCGTTTTCGTGAAATCCGTCGGGTAGGTGTTTAGCTCCATATCTTTTGCTGACTTAGACTCAGGCACAGTAGATCCAGGCCCCACTGCTCTCAAGCTGTCTGTCGTGTTCTCACCACTCTGGTTATAATGCTGCCTGAGAACTTCAGGAGATACAACAACTGCTTTCTGAGAGACAGAGATTTCGGGACCATTTAAAACTTGCGTGCTAATAGTGCTAGTGGTTCCCAGTTTGTCCCCGCCATCTTGCACAGCATGTGGATTAGGAAACTGTTTGCAAAGCTGCAGAAGTAAAAAGCTCATTTCAGAGTAATGAGCATCCAGGACGCTGCAAAACGATCCTCAAACTTGTATAGTGCAGCCTCTAGATCCATCTTGCGGGGAGCAAGATAGGGACTCTTCAGAAGTATGAGATAGAGTTATACCCAAACTGCCTCGCCAGAAAAAGCAGGCCCCAAACTGTGTCGCTACTGAGGTAGATTCATAGTCTGCAAATTAGATAGTTATTTTTAGCAAAAAGTTAGTAGATCGTATTACCCTTAACTACTAAGGCGTTGAGAAGTTGAAATCATTAGAAAGTTATATATTTTCTCATCTTTAGTTCGTTATAACATAGGAGCTCCATGAAAACACGTCCACTCTCCTTGTTAGTCAGCTCCGCCCCCCCAAAAGGGTTTTTTAAAGGCAAATTTTTAGACTTTCAAATAGAACCAAACAGACAGTACTTTGTGTGTAAGCAACACATACAGAGTTATATTTTGTATTTTGTATTGGAATTCCCTCTTCTCTTTTCTTACCTTGGTTATACGATCTGGGAACTGACTTTCACATACTTTCTACAAGTTAGTCCTAGTCAGCTTTCCCAGACCCAGAGAAAACAACTGGAAATTACAAAGTAATTGTATTGTATGTTATTTATGAGTGTTTTTTTGTGGCTTTTATTATATATACTAATTAAAGGGACACTGTACCCAATTTTTTTCTTTTGTAATTCAGAAAGGGCGTGCAATTTTAAGTAACTTTCTAATTTACTCCTATTATCATTTTTTCTTCATTCTCTTGCCATCTGTGGCCTAGATTTAGAGTTGGGCGGTAGCCGTTTTTACCGCCCGCTGGTATTTGGAGTCAGTCAGGAAAGGGTCTAACGCTCACTTTGCAGCCGCGACTTTTCCATACCGCAGATCCCCCTACGCCATTTGCGTATCCTATCTTTTGAATGGGATCTTTCTAACACCGGTATTTAGAGTCGTGGCTGAAGTGAGCGTTAGAAATCTAATGACAAAACTCCAGCCGCAGAAAAAGTCAGGAGTTAAGAGCTTTCTGGGCTAATGCCGGTTTATAAAGCTCTTAACTACTGTGCTCTAAAGTACACTAACACCCATAAACTACCTATGTACCCCTAAACCGAGGTCCCCCCACATCGCCGCCACTATATTAAATTTTTTTAACCCCTAATCTGCTGCTCCGTACACCGCCGCCACCTACGTTATCACTATGTACCCCTAATCTGCTGCCCCTAACACTGCCGACCCCTATATTATATTTATTAACCCCTAATCTGCCACCCCCGCTATCGCTGACCCCTGCATATTATTATTAACCCCTAATCTGCCGCTCCGTACACCGCCGCAACCTACGTTATCCCTATGTACCCCTAATCTGCTGCCCCTAACACCGCCGACCCCGATATTATATTTATTAACCCCTAATATGCCGCCCCCAACGTTGCCGCCACCTACCTACAATTATTAACCCCTAATCTGCCGACCGGAGCTCACCGCTACTATAATAAAGTTATTAACCCCTAATCCACCTCACTAACCCTTTAAAAAATAGTATTAACCCCTAATCTGCCCTCCCTAACATCGCCGACACCTAACTTCAAGAATTAACCCCTAATCTGCCGACCGGAGCTCACCGCTACTATAATAAATGTATTAACCCCTAAAGCTAAGTCTAACCCTAACACTAACACCCCCTAAGTTAAATATAATTTTTATCTAACAAAATAAATTAACTCTTATTAAATAAATTATTCCTATTTAAAGCTAAATACTTACCTGTAAAATAAACCCTAATACAGCTACAATATAAATTATAATTATAATTTATTTTAACCAGGTACAATAGCTATTAAATAGTTAATAACTATTTAATAGTTACCTAGTTAAAATAATTACAAATTACCTGTAAAATAAATCCTAACCTAAGTTACAATTAAACCTAACACTACACTATCAATAAATAAATTAAATAAACTACCTACAATTATCTTCAATTAAACCTAACACTACACTATCAATAAATAAATTAAATAAACTACCTACAATTATCTACAATTAAACCTAACACTACACTATCAATAAATTAATAAAATACAATACCTACAAATAAATACATTTAAATAAACTAACTAAAGTACAAAAAATAAAAAAGAACTAAGTTACAAAAAATAAAAAATATTTACAAACATTAGAAAAATATTACAACAATTTTAAACTAATTACACCTACTCTAAGCCCCCTAATAAAATAACAAAGCCCCCCAAAATAAAAAAATGCGCTTCCCTATTCTAAAATTAAAATAGAAAAGCTCTTTTACCTTGCCAGCCCTGAAAAGGGCCCTTTGCGGGGCATGCCCAAAAGAATTCAGCTCTTTTGCCTGTAAAAAAAAAACATACAATACCCCCCCAACATTACAACCCACCACCCACATACCCCTAATCTAACCCAAACCCCCCTTAAATAAACCTAACACTAAGCCCCTGAAGATCTCCCTACCTTGTCTCCACCACACCGGGTCCCGATCTGTCCAGAAGAGCCTCCGAAATCTTCATACAAGCCCAAGCGGGGGCTGAAGAGTGACGTCCATCCTCCGCCTGAAGTCTGGGTCCAAGCGGTGGCTGAAAAAATCCATCATCGGGCTGAAGTCTTGATCCAAGCGGGCGCTGAAGAAGTCCATCATCGGGATGAAGTCTTCTATGAAGTGGCATCTTCAATCTTCTTTCTTCCGGAGCCATCATCTTCCAGCCGACGCGGATCCATCCTCTTCTACCGACGCCTACTCGCCGAATGACGGTTCCTTTAAATGACGTCATCCAAGATGGCGTCCGTCGAATTCCGATTGGCTGATAGGATTCTATCAGCCAATCGGAATTAAGGTAGGAAAATTCTGATTGGCTGATGGAATCAGATTCAAGTTCAATCCGATTGGCTGATCCGATCAGCCAATCAGATTGAGCTTGCATTCTATTGGCTGATCGGAACAGCGGCAGGTTAGGGGTCAATAATAATATGCAGTGGACAGCGATAGCGGGCGCGGCAGATTAGAGGTTAATAAGTGTAAGGTTAGGGGTGTTTAGACTCGGGGTTCATGTTAGGGTGTTAGGTGCAGACTTAGGAAGTGTTTCCCCATAGGAAACAATGTAGCTGCGTTAGGAGCTGAACGCTGCTTTTTTGCAGGTGTTAGGTTTTTTTTCAGCTCAAACGGCCCCATTGTTTCCTATGGGGGAATCGTGCACGAGCACGTTTTTTAAGCTGGCCGCGTCCGTAAGCACCGCTGGAATTTAGAGTTGCAGTGGCGGTAAATATGCTCTACGCTCCCTTTTTGGAGCCTAACGCAGCCCTTCTGTGAACTCTAAATACCAGCGGTATTTAAAAGGTGCAGGAGAAAAAAAGCCAGCGTAGCTAACGCAACCCTTTGGCCGCAGAACTCTAAATCTAGCCGTGTATTTGAAAAAGAAGGCATCTAAGCGTTTTTTTTTTCAGTACTCTGGACAGCACTTTTTTATTGGTGTATGGATTTTTCCACCAATCAGCAAGGACAACCCAAGTTGTTCACCAAAAATGGGCCGGCATCTAAACTTTCATTCTTGCATTTCAAATAAAGATACCAAGAGAATGAAGAAAATTTGATAATAGGAGTAAATTAGAAAGTTGCTTAAAATTTCATGCTCAATCTGAATCACGAAAGAAAATTTTTGGGTACAGTGTCCCTTTAAATTTGAATTTTAAGCATCTGAACTAGGTACATTATGCTGTCCTCAACAAATTATTGATCACAGCTTTGTTTTGAGTCCAACACTTTATACCTGACCAAGACCAAAGACCGATTTTAATTGGATTTTATATCCATTTATCCTTCTGGGACCTCTCTAGCGCTTTTTCTTTACCTTCTCTCTTACTATATATATATATATATATATATATATATATATATATATATATATATATATATATATATATATATATATATATATATATATATATATACAAATGTACTGTATTTATGTTATGTGCATACATACATACACAGACATATATACAAATAAATAAATATGTATACAAATATAGACATATATACTGTATTTATATATACAGTATATATATATATATATATATATATATATATATACATCTATATATATATGTGTGTGTGTGTGTGTGTGTGTGTGTGCATTGGAGTCCTTTGCAGTTAAGTACATGAAAACATAAAATACAAGTTTATGCAATATAATTTGTTTTAACCATGTATTTACTGTAAATATTTCTCATTCCTATGTTCTGTGTTCTGCACATATAGAAAATGTTCTAAGTATTTTTAAATATATATATATATATATATATATATATATATATATATATATATATATATATATATATATATATATATATATATATATATATATATATATATATATATAGGTATAAATATATACAGTGGATATAAAAAGTCTACACACCCCTGTTAAAATGTCAGGTTTCTGTGATTTAAAATCATGAGACAAATATAAATCATTGCAGAACTTTTTCCACATTTAATGTGACCTATAAACTGTACACCTCAATTGAAAAACATACTGAAATCTATTAGGTAAAGGGATATAAAAATAAAAAAATAAAATAATATGGTTGCATAAGTGTGAATACCCTTTTATACCTGGGGATGTAGCTGTGTTCAGAATTAAGCAATCACATTCAAAATCATGTTAAATAGGAGTCAGTACACACCTGTCATCATTTAAAGTGCCTCTGATTAACCCCAAATAAAGTTCAGCTGTTCTAGTAGGACTTTCCTGACATTTTTTTAGTCGCATCCTACAGCAAAAGCCTTGGTCTACAGAGAGCTTCTAAAGCATCAGAGGGATCTCATTGTTAAAAGGTATCAGTCAGGAGAAGGGTACAAAAGAATTTCCAAGGCATTAGATATACCATGGATCACAGTGAAGACAGTTATCATCAAGTGAAGAAAATATGGTGCAACAGGGACATTACCAAGAACTGGATGTCCCTCCAAAATTGATGAAAAGACGAGAAGAAAACTGGTCTGGGAGGCTGCCAAGAGGCCTACAGCAACATTAAAGGAGCTGCAGGAATATCTGGCAAGTACTGACTGTGTGGTACATGTGACAACAATCGCCCGTATTCTAATTATGTCTGGGCTATGGGGTAGAGTGGCAAGACAGAAGCCTTTTCTTACAAAAAAACATCCAAGCCCGGCTAAATTTTGCAAAAACACATCTGAAGTTTCCCAAAAGCATGTTGCAAAAGGTGTTCTGGTCTGATGAAACCAAAGTTGAACTTTTTGGCCATAATTCCAAAAGATATGTTTGGCACAAAAACAACACTGCATATCACCAAAAGAACACCATATCCACAGTGAAGCATGGTGGAGTCAGCATCATGCTTTGGGGCTGTTTTTCTTCAGCTGGAACTGGGGCCTTAGTCAAGGTAGAGGGAATAATAAACAGTTCCAAATACCAGACAATATTGGCACAAAACCTTCAGGCTTCAGCTAGAAAGCTGAACATGAAGAGGAACTTCATCTTTCAGCATAACAACGACCCAAAGCATACATCCAAATCAACAAAGGAATGGCTTCACCAGAAGAATATTAAAGTTTTGGGATGGCCCAGCCAGAGCCCAGACCTGAATCCAATTCAAAACATGTGGGGTGATCTGAAGAGGGCTGTGCACAGGAGATGCCCTCACATTCTGACAGATTTAGAGTGTTTTGCAAAGAAGAGTGGGCAAATCTTGCCAAGTCAAGATGTGCCATGCTGAAAAACTCATACCCAAAAACACTGAGTGCTGTAATAAAATCGAAAGGTGCTTCAATAAAGTATTAGTTAAAGGGTATTCACACTTATGCAACCATATTATTTTAGTTTTTTATTTTTATTTCCCTTTACCTAAAAGATTTCAGTTTGTTTTTCAATTGAGTTGTACAGTTTATAGGTCACATTAAAGGTGGAAAAACTTCTGAAATGATTTATCTTTGTCTAATTTTTTTACATTGCAGAAACCTGACATTTTAACAGGGGTGTGTAGACTTTTTATATCCACTGTATATTGTACCATAAAACATCAGATACATGTAGAAATATGTATTTATGAATAAAAAGAACATATTCTTCCATAAGAAGAACATTGGAATATGAAATATTCACATTTTCATGTTGGGTTAGTGCACTTGAGAAAATACAGTTTTACTGGGTGTATGAGTGATAAAGGATGTGGGATAACTATTCCTTAGTCAGTACCGTGACTATAGTTTTTCTATATACAGATACGCAGATGCATTAACCAGTGATATTATACTACTGTTCAAAAGGACTGTCCTTACCTGTTCAAATTAATATACAAGAAGAACTCTTGTGGTCTATTACAGGACATCTATTGCATCCAATATTACACATGTTTCATGTGACTTTGGTAGCATCTGATATTTCCTAGGGACATATGGGGCGCGATCCGATATGCAGCGTAGTTTGCGGCGCAAGCAAGGGAACCTCCGCCGCCCACAGTTTCAGCTTGCAACTCGAGCTATCCTATATACGGCGCTGTCAGAGGCTAAAGTGCCGTAAGTCGGATAAACCAGCGATGTCCAGAAATCTGCGTAAGTACAAATTTCTGGAGTCGCCAGTGACTTACGGCACTTAAGAAACTGCCGGTGCCTAAAAAACCTGACTAAGTTATAAAATCACCCATACTGTCTAATGCGCCTCCCAAACATAGCCCGACACGTCTAACCCTCTATTTGCTATCCCCCTCACTATCCTAACAATGAAAAAAATTATTAACCCCTAAACCGCCGCTCCCGGACCCCGCCGCCACCTAATAAAGTTATTAACCCCTAAACCGCCATTCCCGGACCCCGCCGCCACCTAATAAAGTTATTAACCCCTAAACCGCCACTCCCGGACCCCGCCGCCAGCTTTATTAAATCTATAACCCCCTAATGTGAGCCCCTACCCCGCCACCATCTACCTTATCTACCCCCTAAAGTGAGCCCCTACCCCGCCGCCATCTATTTTAAAATTATTAACCCCTAATTTAATCCCCCTACACCGCCGCCACCTATATTAAATTATTTAACCCCTAATCTAATCCCCCTACCCCGCCACCAGCTATATTAAATTATTTAACCCCTAATCTAATCCCCCTACCCCGACGCCAGTTATATTAAATTATTTAACCCCTAATCTAATCCCCCTACCCTGCTGCCAGCTATATTAAATTATTTAACCCATAAATTACTAAACTATCCCTACCACTAAAGCTAAGTCTAACCCTACAAATAGCCCTGAAAAGGGCTTTTTGCGTGACATTACCCCAAAGTAAACTGCTCTGATGCCAGCCCTTAAAAGGGCTTTTTGCGGGGCATGCCCCAAAGAATTCAGCTCTTTTACCAGCCCTTAAAAGGGCTTTTGGTGGGGCTTTGTCACAAAGTAAACAGCTCTTTTGCATCTAATCTAAATCCTCCTACACCGCCGCCACCTATATTAAACACATTAACCCCTAATCTAATCCCCCTACACTGCCGCCAGCTATATTAACTATATTAACCCTAATTATATTAGGGTTAATATAGTTAATATAGTTATTATATTATATATATTAACTATATTAACCCTAATTATATTAGGGTTAATATAGTTATTATATTATATATATATTAAGTATTATAACCCTATCTAACTCTAACATCCCTAACTAAACTCTTATTAAAATAAATCTAATATTAATATTATTAATTAAAATATTCCTATTTAAATCTAAATACTTACCAATAAAATAAACCCTAAAATAGCTACAATATAATTAATAATTACATTGCAGCTATTTTAGGGTTTATATTTATTTTACAGGTAACTTGGTATTTATTTTAACTAGGTACAATAGCTATTAAATAGTTAATAACTATTTAATAGCTACCTAGTTAAAATAATTACCAATTTACCTGTAAAATAAATTCTAACCTAATTTACAAATACACCTACACTATCAATAAATTAAATATACTACAAATATCTAACTAAAATACAATTAAATAAACTAAACTAAATTACAAAAACAAACAAACACTAAATTACAAAAAATAAAAAAAAGATTACTAGATTGTTAAGCTAATTACACCTATTCTAAGCCCCCTAATAAAATAATAAAGCCCCCCAAAATAAAAAAAATTCCCTGCCCTATTCTAAATTAAAAAAGTTAGCTCTTTTACCTTACCAGCCCTTAAAAGGGCCTTTTGCGGGGCATGCCCCAAAGAAAACTGCTCTTTTGCCTGAAAAAAAAAAACACAATACCACCCCCCAACATTACAACCCACCACCCACATACCCCTAATCTAACCCAAACCCCCCTTAAATAAACCTAACACTACCCCCCTGAAGATCTCCCTACCTTGTATTCACCCCACCGGGCAGAACTCTTCATTGGATCCGAGCGATGTCTTCAAGCAAGCTGCAGTGAAGTCTTCTTCCATCCGACGATGTCTTCAAGCAAGCGGCAGATAGTCTTTTTCCATCCGGTGATGTCTTCAAGCAAAGCGGCATCTTCAATCTTCTTTCTTCGCTTCTCCGCCGCGGAGCATCCATCCGGCACGACTGTCTTCCCGACGAATGAGGTTCCTTTAAATGACGTCATCCAAGATGGCGTCCGACGAATTCCGATTGGCTGAACCAATCAGCCAATCGGATTGAACTTGAATCTGATTGGCTGATTCAATCAGCCAATCAGATTTTTCTACCTTAATTCCGATTGGCTGATAGAATCCTATCAGCCAATTGGAATTCGACGGACGCCATCTTGGATGACGTCATTAAAAGGAACCTCATTCGTCGGGAAGTCGTCGTGCCGGATGGATGCTCCATGGCGGAGGAGCGAAGAAAGAAGATTGAAGATGCCGCTTTGCTTGAAGACATCACCGGATGGAAGAAGACTCTCTGCCGCTTGCTTGAAGACATCGTCGGATGGAAGAAGACTTCACTGCAGCTTGCTTGAAGACATCGCCCGGATTGGATGAAGAGTTCTGCCTGGCGGGGTGAATACAAGGTAGGGAAATCTTCAGGGGGATAGTGTTAGGTTTATTTAAGGGGGGTTTGGGTTAGATTAGGGGTATGTGGGTGGTGGGTTGTAATGTTGGGGGGTGGTATTGTGTTTTTTTTCAGGCAAAAGAGCAGTTTCTAAATTTAGAATAGGGCATTGATTTTTTTTTTATTTTGGGGGGCTTTATTATTTTATTAGGGGGCTTAGAATAGGTGTAATTAGCTTAAAAATCTTGTAATCTTTTTTTTTATTTTTTGTAATTTAGTGTTTGGTTTTTTTTGTAATTTAGTTTAGTTTATTTAATTGTATTTTAGTTAGATATTTGTAGTTTATTTAATTTATTGATAGTGTAGGTGTATTTGTAACTTAGGTTAGGATTTATTTTACAGGTAAATTGGTAATTATTTTAACTAGGTAGCTATTAAATAGTTATTAACTATTTAATAGCTATTGTACCTAGTTAAAATAAATACCAAGTTACCTGTAAAATAAATATAAAACCTAAAATAGCTACAATGTAATTATTAATTATATTGTAGCTATCTTAGGGTTTATTTTATAGGTAAGTATTTAGATTTAAATAGGAATATTTTAATTAATAATATTAATATTAGATTTATTTTAATAAGAGTTTAACTAAGGATGTTAGAGTTAGATAGGGTTATTATACTTAATATATATATATAATATAATAACTATATTAACTATATTAACCCTAATATAATTAGGGTTAATATAGTTAATATAGCTGGCGGCGGTGTAGGGGGATTAGATTAGGGGTTAATGTGTTTAATATAGGTGGCGGTGGTGTAGGGGGATTAAATTAGGGGTTAATACATTTATTATAGGTGGCGGCAGTGTAGGGGAATTTAGATTAGATGCAAAAGAGCAGTTTACTTTGTGACAAAGCCCCACCAAAAGCCCTTTTAAGGGCTGTTAAAAGAGCTGAATTCTTTGGGGCATGCCCCGCAAAAAGCCCTTTTAAGGGCTGGCAATAGAGCAGTTTACTTTGGGGTATTGTCACGCAAAAAGCCCTTTTCAGGGCTATTTGTAGGGTTAGACTTAGGTTTAGTGGTAGGGATAGTTTAGTATTTTAGGGGTTAAATAATTTAATATAGCTGGCGGCGGGGTAGGGGGATTAAATTAGGGGTTAATTAATTTAATATAGCTGGCGGCGGTGTAGGGGGATTAAATTAGGGGTTAATAATTTTAAAATAGATGGCGGCGGTGTAAGGGGCTCACTTTAGGGAGTATTTTAATGTAGTTGGCGGCGGGGTAGGAGCTCACATTAGGGGGTTATACTTTTATTGAAGGTGGCGGCGGGGTTTGGGAGCGGCGGTTTAGGGGTTAATAACTTTATTAGGGATTGCGGCGGGGGATCACGGTTGACAGGTAGATAGACATTGCGCATGCGTTAGGTGTTAGGTTTTATTTAGCAGATCACGGGTGACAGGTAGATAGACATTGCGCATGCGTTAGGTGTTAGGTTTTATTTAGCAGATCGCGGGTGACAGGTAGATAGACATTGCACATGCGTTAGCTGTTTGGTTTATTTTGTAGCTAGTTTATGGAGTTACGGGGTTCCAATAGACAGCGTAAGGCTTACTACGGCTGCTTTTTGTGGCGAGGTGAAAATGGAGTAAGATTTCTCCATTTTCACCACGTAAGTCCTTACGCTGTATATTGGATACCAAACTGCGCTGGTTTGGTATACCTGCCTATGGCCCAAAAAACTACGGGCGACGGCAGAAATATACGAGCTTTAACTTCTAGGTTACGCCGTATATAGGATACCAAACCAGCACAAAATTCAGCGTCGCCGGCATTTGCGGGCAACGCTGCATATCGGATCGGGCCCCTAGGGTTTTGATTGATGCTTTTTTTCTTTTATTGTATGGCTGGATGTGACTGTTTTGAGTGAAATGAGAGTGGATAGGGCATGAGACTTGTTCTATATACGTTTGATCTATTAAATTGCATATAAGTTTATATTTTTCCTGTGCTGAGACTTTTGTTTATATTTATGCAATATTCATATTTAATAAAGATTTTAACATTGTATTTACTGTAAATCTTTTACATTTGCTAATCCAAATATGCTATATTTGTGCGATGGGTGTTTTTTTTTTTTCAACAATTTTATTTCTCCATTGACTTCTATGAGGAATGCCAAAATGCAATGGCGTTTGCGTGATCCAGAACACTCGTGGTCAGCCCATTGTTAATTTCTATGATGTCTCCAAGACACCTTCGGTTCTATTGAGTGAGACTACTTTTTAAGGTTTATCAAGCATGTTTCTGGAGCAGTAAAGATTGTTTATATTTTTATCACTTAGCAATAAGTTCTTGTTATATGTGCAAGATATCCTGTTGCCCATGACCATATTCAGCATTTGTTTAGAAAAAAATTACAGAATGCACATGCATGCTACATATAGAGAGCGGCATTTTGCATTTTTGCTATAGCGAAAACTATGCTAGGATTTTGATTTTTGTGCTAGTCGAGTTGTGCTGGTATTACAAGTTCAAAGTAAACTATTTTTTCTTCAGCGAGAACCTGATGCGCAAAAAGTCTAAAAATCAAAAATTGTTATTGCGTTTACGCTTTCCCCTATAGAAGTCAATGGAGAAAAAAAGTTGAAAAAAACCCTTAACACCCCACTATCTCGCTCAAACACCATAACATATTCAAATTAGGGCTAACCCAACAAGAAATTATAAATATTTTATTTACCAATTTTATTTACTTAACAGAATGTTTTATTTATTTATTTATTTATAAATAAATATTTCTACATATATCTGATGTTTTTTTAAACAAATATATATTTATACATACTATATATATATATATATATATATATACTGTATGTATATATATATATATATATATATATATATATATATATATATATATATATATATATATAATTATATATAGGTATAGATATTTACAGATATATAATTATATATAGGTATAGATATGTACAGAACATTGGAATGTGAAATATTTACAGTAAATACATAGTTAAAAAGTTTATAAAATATGAATATTGCATAAATATGCTTTTACATGTTTTCATCTACTTAACAGGAAAAGGCTCCAATGCACTTAGATATACAGTTGTAATCAAAATTATTCAACCCCCTTTGCAAATCAGGTTTATTGTCAAAATTTACAGACTTTCAGCTTTTTGTAATGAACAAATCAACAAAAGCAACCAACGAATGCTTCAAGTGGTTTCCCCAAATTCAACTGAAATTGCAACTTTTAATGAATTCCGCATTCTCAAAATTATTCAACCCCATCCATTGCAATCATCTTTAGTACTTAGTAGAGCACCATTTTGCTGTTATGACCTGCTGCAAACAAAATGCATAGCCAGACACAGCTTCTGGCAGCATTCTTGAGGAAAGTTAGCCCATTAATCATGAGCAATGGCCTCCAGTTCAGTAATATTCTTGGTTTTGTATGCTGCAACAGCCTTCTACAAATCCCCCCAAAGATTTTCTATGGGGTTCAAGTCAGGTGACTGTGATGGCCACTGTAGAATCTTCTAGGACTTCTTCTGCAACCAAGCCTTGGTGGAATTTGAGGTATGCTTGTGATTATTGTCTGTTGGAAGGTCCAATGACGCCCAAGCTTCAGCTTCCTCACATACGGCATGATGTTTTCTTCTAGGATTTCCTGAACCTCAATGAATCCATCTTGCCTTCCACATGCTGCAGGTTTCCAGTGCCAGAGAATGCAAAGCAGCCCCAAAGGATTATAGCGCAAATATCTAATATGAGCGCAATTTAAATGGAGCGCAAACAATAGTGAAAATCCTTGCAAACTCAATTGTGCTCCAATTGTAATCTAGCCCTACACCTGTTGTTATTAAACCCTGCACTGCTGAGCTATTTCACACATATGTGCTAAAGATGATTATACATGGTTTGCACTTATAACTTTTATCATCAAATTTTATTTGTTCTCTTGTTATTCTTAGTTGAAAGCTAAACCTAGGTAGGTTCATATGCTAATTTCTAAACCATAGAAGGCCTGAAAGCATTTGACAGTTTTTCACAACTAGAGGGCATTAGTCCATCTGTTTCATATAGATAACATTGTGCTCATGCACGTTAAGGCCTAGATTTAGAGTTTGGCGTTAGCCGTGAAAACCAGCGTTAGAGGGTCCTAACGCTGGTTTTAGGCTACCGCCGGTATTTGGAGTCACTCAAAATAGGGTCTAACGCTCACTTTTCAGCCGCAACTTTTCCATACCGCAGATCCCCTTACGTCAATTGCGTATCCTATCTTTTCAATGGGATCTTTCTAACTCCGGTATTTAGAGTCGTTTCTGAAATGAGCGTTAGACATCTAACGACAAAACTCCAGCCGCAGGAAAAAAGTCAGTAGTTAAGAGCTTTCTGGGCTAACGCCGGTTTATAAAGCTCTTAACTGCTGTACTCTAAAGTACACTAACACCCATAAACTACCTATGTACCCCTAAACCGAGGTCCCCCCACATCGCCGACACTCGAATAATTTTTTTTAACCCCTAATCTGCCGACCGCCACCTACGTTATCCTTATGTACCCCTAATCTGCTGCCCCTAACACCGCCAACCCCTATATTATATTTATTAACCCCTAATCTGCCCCCCACAACGTCGCCTCCACCTGCCTACACTTATTAACCCCTAATCTGCCGACCGCAAAGCGCCGCCACCTACGTTATCCTTATGTACCCCTAATCTGCTGCCCCTATCACCGCCGACCCCTATATTATATTTATTAACCCCTAATCTGCCCCCCCACAACGTCGCCTCCACCTGCCTACACTTATTAACCCCTAATCTGCCCTCCCTAACATCGCAGACACCTAACTTCAATTATTAACCCCTAATCTGCCGACCGGAGCTCACCGCTATTCTAATAAATGGATTAACCCCTAAAGCTAAGTCTAACCCTAACACTAACACCCCCCTAAGTTAAATATAATTTAAATCTAACGAAATATATTAACTCTTATTAAATAAATTATTCCTATTTAAAGCTAAATACTTACCTGTAAAATAAATCCTAATATAGCTACAATATAAATTATAATTATATTATAGCTATTTTAGGATTTATATTTATTTTACAGGTAACTTTGTATTTATTTTAACCAGGTACAATAGCTATTAAATAGTTAAGAACTATTTAATAGCTAAAATAGTTAAAATAATTACAAATTTACCTGTAAAATAAATCCTAACCTAAGTTACAATTAAAACTAACACTATACTATCAATAAATTAATTAAATAAAATACCTACAATTACCTACAATTAACCTAACACTACACTATCAATAAATTAATTAAATAAACTACCTACAATTAACCTAACACTACACTATCAATAAATTAATTAAATACAATTCCTACAAATAAATACACATAAATAAACTTGCTAAAGTACAAAAAATAAAAAAGAACTAAGTTACAAAAAATAAAAAAATATCTACAAACATAAGAAAAATATTACAACAATTTTAAACTAATTACACCTACTCTAAGCCCCCTAATAAAACAACAAAGCCCCCCAAAATAAAAAATGCTCTACCCTATTCTAAATGACTAAAGTTAAAAGCTCTTTTACCTTACCAGCCCTGAACAGGGCCCTTTGCGGGGCATGCCCCAAGAAGTTCAGCTCTTTTGCCTGTAAAAAAAAAACATACAATACCCCCCCCAACATTACAACCCACCACCCACATACCCCTAATCTAACCCAAACCCCCCTTAAATAAACCTAACACTAAGCCCCTGAAGATCATCCTACCTTGTCTTCACCTCACCAGGTATCACCGATCCGTCCTGGCTCCAAAATTTTCATCCAACCCAAGCGGGGGTTGGCGATCCATCATCCGGTGCCTGAAGAGGTCCAGAAGAGGCTCCAAAGTCTTCATCCTATCCGGAAAGAAGAGGCGATCCGGACCGGCAACCATCTTGATCCAAGCGGCATCTTCTATCTTCATCCGATGACGACCGGCTCCATCCTGAAGACCTCCACCGTGGACCCATCTTCTTCCGGCGACGTCCAACTGCAGAATGACGGTTCCTTTAAGGGACGTCATCCAAGATGGCGTCCCTCAAATTTCGATTGGCTGATAGGATTCTATCAGCCAATCGGAATTAAGGTAGGAATATTCTGATTGGCTGATGGAATCAGCCAATCAGAATCAAGTTCAATCCGATTGGCTGATCCAATCAGCCAATCAGCTTGAGCTCGCATTCTATTGGCTGTTCCGATCAGCCAATAGAATGCAAGCTCAATCTGATTGGCTGATTGGATCAGCCAATCGGATTGAACTTGATTCTGATTGGCTGATGGAATCAGCCAATCAGAATATTCCTAGCTTAATTCCGATTGGCTGATAGAATCCGATCAGCCAATCGGAATTCGAGGGACGCCATCTTGGATGACGTCCCTTAAAGGAACCGTCATTCTGCAGTTGGACGTCGCCGGAAGAAGATGGGTCCGCGGTGGAGGTCTTCAGGATGGAGCCAGTCGTCATCGGATGAAGATAGAAGATGCCGCTTGGATCAAGATGGTTGCCGCTCCTGATCGCCTCTTCTTTCCGGATAGGATGAAGACTTTGGAGCCTCTTCTGGACCTCTTCAGGCACCGGATGATGGATCGCCAACCCCCGCTTGGGTTGGATGAAGATTTTGGAGCCAGGACGGATCTGTGATACCTGGTGAGGTGAAGACAAGGTAGGATGATCTTCAGGGGCTTAGTGTTAGGTTTATTTAAGGGGGATTTGGGTTAGATTAGGGGTATGTGGGTGGTGGGTTGTAATGTTGGGGGGGGTATTGTATGTTTTTTTTTTACAGGCAAAAGAGCTGAACTTCTTGGGGCATGCCCCGCAAAGGGCCCTGTTCAGGGCTGGTAAGGTAAAAGAGCTTTTAACTTTAGTAATTTAGAATAGGGTAGGGCATTTTTTATTTTGGGGGGCTTTGTTGTTTTATTAGGGGGCTTAGAGTAGGTGTAATTAGTTTAAAATTGTTGTAATATTTTTCTTATGTTTGTAGATATTTTTTTATTTTTTGTAACTTAGTTCTTTTTTATTTTTTGTACTTTAGCAAGTTTATTTATTTGTATTTATTTGTAGGAATTGTATTTAATTAATTTATTGATAGTGTAGTGTTAGGTTAATTGTAGGTAGTTTATTTAATTAATTTATTGATAGTGTAGTGTTAGGTTAATTGTAGGTAATTGTAGGTATTTTATTTAATTAATTTATTGATAGTATAGTGTTAGTTTTAATTGTAACTTAGGTTAGGATTTATTTTACAGGTAAATTTGTAATTATTTTAACTATTTTAGCTATTAAATAGTTCTTAACTATTTAATAGCTATTGTACCTGGTTAAAATAAATACAAAGTTACCTGTAAAATAAATATAAATCCTAAAATAGCTATAATATAAATATAATTTATATTGTAGCTATATTAGGATTTATTTTACAGGTAAGTATTTAGCTTTAAATAGGAATAATTTATTTAATAAGAGTTAATTTATTTCGTTAGATTTAAATTATATTTAATTTAGGGGGGTGTTAGTGTTAGGGTTAGATTTAGCTTTAGGGGTTAATCCATTTATTAGAATAGCGGTGAGCTCCGGTCGGCAGATTAGGGGTTAATAATTGAAGTTAGGTGTCGGCGATGTTAGGGAGGGCAGATTAGGGGTTAATACTATTTAATATAGGGTTAGTGAGGCGGATTAGGGGTTAATAACTTTATTATAGTAGCGCTCAGGTCCGGTCAGCAGATTAGGGGTTAATAAGTGTAGGCAGGTGGATTCGACGTTGTGGGGGCAGATTAGGGGTTAATAAATATAATATAGGGGTCGGCGATGTTAGGGAACCAGATTAGGGGTACATAGGGATAATGTAAGTAGCGGCGGTTTACGGAGCGGCAGATTAGGGGTTAAAAATAATATGCAGGGGTCAGCGATAGCGGGGGCGGCAGATTAGGGGTTAATAAGTGTAAGGTTAGGGGTGTTTAGACTCAGGGTACATGTTAGAGTGTTAAGTGCAGACGTAGGAAAGGTTACCGCATAGCAAACAATGGGGCTGCGTTAGGAGCTGAACGCGGCTTTTTTGCAGGTGTTAGTTTTTTTTTCAGCTCAAACAGCCCCATTGTTTCCTAGGGGAGAATCGTGCACGAGCACGTTTTTGAGGCTGGCCGCGTCCGTAAGCAACTCTGGTATCGAGAGTTGAAGCTGCGTTAAAAATGCTCTACGCTCCTTTTTTGGAGCCTAACGCAGCCTTTATGTGGACTCTCGATACCAGAGTTATTTTTATGGTGCGGACAGAAAAAAGCCGGCGTTAGTTTTTCGGGTCGTTACCAACAAAACTCCAAATCTAGGCCTAAGTTATTTAAGAGTCAGCACCAACTGCCTGAAATGCAAGTCTGTCAAAAGATCTGAGATCTGGGTAATTATAGAGGTAAAAAGTATATTTCTATAACATTGTTGGTTATGCAAAACTGAGGAATGGTAAATAAAGGGATTAGCTATCTTTTTAAGCAATAACATTTGTGGTGGTTTACTATCCATTGAATTTCAGAGCTTTTTCTTTGAGTTGCTCACACAAATCAAGCATTATCACATTACCAAACAGCCCAAATGCCTTGTCCATTGTCTGAATCCATCAAATCGGGAATCAAATATATACTCAGTAAAGTTCTTTAGGCTGGGGGGGAGTCTGAATTTATTTGTAGTTATTGGAGTTTAATGGGTTAATTAGTTAGGTGGTATATTGCTTTAGGGATTTAACTGGTGGGGGTTCAATAAATTATAGAATCACTGTGGTGTGTCTGGTGTGGTGTGGGATTTCAGAAAATGTAATACTGCTTCCAGCAGGGAGGGATTAATTATAGATATTTATTTTAGCATTGCTGGCTTGTTGCTGATAAAGGCATTTATAAGTACAAGATATAGGACATTTAAAAATGTATATATACATATTATTGGATATGATTAATAACAAGTGTAAAATCCAGGTCAAAATTTGAAATTTATTATTTGTTACTTAATTAATTTGATCTAACTATTAAATGGTTTTTTTTTTTTGTTTTTGTTTTTTTTAAGATTTTTATTGAGGTTATCTAGATAGCAAACAATAAACAAAAGTTCAGTAGCATATATACATTGGGTACAGTAACAATTGTTTAGCTTTTACATTCATATAGAAAAAATTAAATTATCATGTACATGACAGCGTATAATTATAAAGACAGTACAGTACTATTGTACAAAACACTGAATATGCATATGTGAACCTCATTTTCTATTTTTTGTAGGAAATAAAAGCACCTCCACAAGACCAGCAGACCACTCATGGGCCTATGTACTTTAAATGGATAGGAAGAGGTGCTCTAATGTTACATACAGTCACTTTTGGACCTTGAAATTAAGTTAATATCTTATAACGAACTGTGTCACATGAAATTAGATATAAAAACAGTAATATATACAACAAAATTATATGTCATAAGTAATGAGAGTAAATAGTAGGTAAATAGGAAAGGGGATCTTAATGGCCGCAATATTTGTCTGCGCTCCATTGTTTAACCAGTAAACAGATATGAGGGGAGGGAGGGAGGGCGGATCAACTATTCTGGAAATTATGATCTCAGGGCAAACTGTATGGATATTTTCTCAAACCCAAAATTTCCTAACACTATCTCAAGACAGTACATCTTAGCAACTAGTAGACAAAACGCCAACTTATAGTGTCTAGCAATAATTGGCAAACGTTACAACAATAATATAAATATAATTCCCATCCTACCAAGAATGGTAACATATAGTACATTCCAGTATTTTCTGGAGTTAACAAAAAATGTATTATTGTTAGATAATTGCAGTCAAACCAAATTACAAGTTCTCTACATTTGGTCTCTCATCAATATACAATAAACCCATAATTTTAAGCTAGACTGTGAATAAAATAAACTGGTAGTATCACCCGTATCAAAACATGATCTAGAATCTGGTGAATAATTCTAGCAGCACAGAATTTACAATTGCAACTGCAGCTGCAGCACTAGCAAAAATATAGTTCTGTTATATTATTTTTGCTTGATATAGTATAATCCTATGAAAGGAGTTCACTATCTATTAAGTGCACACCTAAATAACTGGCAAGCTTTAGGTGAAAATACAATATATAATAACAACCTATCATAGCAGAGAAGGGTGCAGCTTTTGTGAAGTATATGATGGGCACATATGTACTATAACTCTATTAATTTAGATTGAGCCAGAAGAAACATTTACAGGCTGCATGTGAAAGGGCATTAGGATCTATAAAACATATAAAACATATAATATGCAGTACTGCTATAACTAGATATGCTAAACATTAATGAAAAGGCAACGTTTGGGGTATACAGAAATTTTCCAAACACTGGTAAAGTCTCAGGCTTAGCAACTTCCTGAGTATAACTAGACTGTGGATAACGTTTGTCGTGTTGTTGGGATATCACTGACTAAATACAACAGTTTACACATACTTCTTGAGGACTTAGCATACCAGTTCAGGATTTTGGTAGTAAATACCTTAATGGCTGGGAAAGTGTCATTGTATATGCTAATGTGAGAAAGTCCCGGTGAGTATGTCATTCTCAGCCCACTCCACAGCATATGGAGCTGAAAGTGTTAACTAGGGAAACGGGTCCTAAGTGTAAAAGTTGTCGGATCCAAGGACCCAGTGCCATTGTTTGAATTATTTCTACTGCAATATATGAGCGAGCTGCAGATAAAAACTCGGTCAGCAGCAGCCCTGGAAAACCTCCTGGATCAAAAGGGACAAATGAACCAATATGCTGTTCTAGTTCGGTCTGAGAAGAATTGCAGAGTGAGAAGGCGAAAGATTCAGCTCTCGCTGTCTCGATCTGCAACGTCCCTGAAGCCAGCAGCAACGTCCAGCCACATAGACAGCAGTACCAAGGCTCCGGATCGCTGTGCCTGAACTCGCAACTTATTTTGAATTGCTTGGGCGACTGACTCGCCTCTTATGTTCGCTCCTCCAGCAGATTTAGGTCTAGGATGATCTCGGCCACATGACTCCTCATAGAACCCCGGCATCTCCCGGTCTGGGGCTATGGAAAGTGTAGGTTCCCCAGCTGCAGAGATCGTCTTACTTGTCGGGCTATAAAGGTGGGGGGTCATTGCACTGACCGGCACTATCTGAGTAGTTGAGTGGACACAATTATGTTCCCCCGTCTGTGGCCCAACTGCTCCATGCAGCTTAAGGAGTCCACTGAGCTCTTTCTCTAGGCTTTGAAAGTGATTGGACATTAGCTGGGTGACTGTGTACTCCCATCTATTCAGCGCCTCCATTATCAGGATATAGGTAGCAGTATCTCTGTTCCAAGAAGCAGATAGCTTTTTGTTTGATTAGAAAAGGGAGAGCAACAACTATCTGTTGCTAATAACCCGGAATCCGTGGGGACCGGGAAGGGGGTAAAAATGCGGCAGCCCCGACTACACAGTTAGGCAGAGTCACTAAGTAGGCCGGATTGCCATGTGTTCTGTCCCTATGCAGTCTAGCTGAGGAGCATAGGAAGATCCGTTTATGTAGATTTATCTCGTCAACTCCTCCAGGGCAACTCCAGGCACTTTGATTGAGATGTCCAGTACAGTAGTTGTGGTTTTTAACAGAGAAACATATAATTAAACCCTTGTAAGAGTTGAGAGCTCCTCTCACACACGTCCTTCCGCAACAGTTGCAGGCTCCGCCCCCAACTATTAAATGTTTTATACATTATTTTCCCTCCACATTGTAAGTATAGGATATTTATGATCATTTAGTTTTGTTTTTTTTTCTCTGGTGTTTTTTCATCACTTTTTGCCCACTAATATATTTCTATAATTTCCTTATGTGGTATAATTTTATGTTGTATACTTTCTTTAGAAAAATACTACTAGTAAAAGTTATTACTGTTTTTCTTTGGCATACACACATATCCTTTGAAGACCTGTGCACCAGTATTCAAACACAATGGCCTCTATTTAGGAGGTCTTGAGGATAGTGATGCCACGAACAGTTTGCCGGAGAACAGTTCCCGGCGAACATAGCTTTTTCACGTTCGCAGCGGCGGGCGAACATATGCGATGTTCGATCCGCCACCTATTGGTCATCATTGCCTAAACTTTGACCCTGTATCTCACAGTCAGCAGGCACATTCCAGCCAATCAGCAGCAGACCCTCCCTCCCAGACCCTTACATCTCATGGACAGCAGCCATTTTAGATTCATTCGGAAGCTGCATTGCTAGTGAGAGGAGGGACAGTGTAGCTGCTGCTAATTTAATAGGGAAATCGATAGCTAGGCTAGTGTATTCAGTGTTTACTACAGTCCTGAAGGACTCATCTGATCTCTGCTGTAAGGACAGCACCCCAAAAAGCCCTTTTTAGGGCTACATCAGTCGTTTTTTTTTCTTCTTTGTAATCTAATAGCAGTTGCCTGCCTGCCACTGCCAGCCAGTGTGTCAGGCTCACAGCATATACTGTGCCTATTTGCTCAGTGCCACCACTCATATCTTGTGTAACATTAGTGTACATTTAAAAAAAAAAAACTTTTACATCAGTCTGCTAGTGTAATCTAATTTCAGTTGCCAGGCCAGCCTGCCACTGCCAGCCTGTGTGTCAGGCTCACAGCATATACTGTGCCTACTTCTTCAGTGCCACCACCAGTCATATCTGGTGTAACAGTAGTGTAAATTTAAAAAAAAAAAAACTTTTACATCAGTCTGCTAGTGTAATCTAATTTCAGTTGCCAGGCCAGCCTGCCACTGCCAGCCTGTGTGTCAGGCTCACAGCATATACTGTGCCTACTTGCTCAGTGCCACCACTCATATCTGGCTGGTGTAACAGTAGTGTAAATTTAAAAATAAAAAACTTTTACATCAGTCTGCTAGTGTAATCTAATAGCAGTTGCCTGCCTGTCACTGCCAGCCTGTGTGTCAGGCTCACAGCATAAACTGTGCCTACTTGCTCAGTGCCACCACTCATATCTGGTGTAACATTAGTGTAAATTTAAAAAAAAAATTTTTACATCAGTCTGCTAGTGTAATCTAATTTTAGTTGCCAGGCCAGCCTGCCACTGCCAGTGTGTGTGCCAGGCTCGCAGCATATACTGTGCCTACTTGCTCAGTGTCACCACTTATATTATCTTGTTTAATATTAGAGTAAGTTTACATTTTAAAAATAAAAAAACTATTTTGACTGTGAAACATCAGTCTGCTTTTTTGTGTCAGGCTCATAGCGTACACTGTGCCCACTTGTCCAGTGCTACCACTCACATTATCTTGTTTAATAGTAGTGTAAGTGTACATTTTAAAAATAAAAAAACTATTTTGACTGTGAAACATAAGTCTGCTTATGTTTATATGTTTGTATACTGTGCCCACTTGACCAGTGCCACCACTCATATAATCTTGTTTAATAGTAGTGTCAGTGTACATTTAAAAAAAAATAAAAAAAATTTGACTGTGAAACATCAGTCTGGTTTTTTGTGTCAGGCTCACAGCGTATACTGTGCCCACTCACAGTAGCTTGCACGCATAGTAGCATTAATTGAAAAAAAAATGACAGGCAGAGGCAGGCCAACCCGCAGGGGCCGTTGTGGTCATGGTGCTGTGATTCCCTTTGGCCATAGAATAATGCCCAGTGTTAGGCCACGTACCATGAACACAGCACCACTTTATTACACAGGACACCCAATATTCTACAGCTTCCGCTCTTAACCTTGACGCACCATCTTCCTCCAGCTTAGCTTTGGGCACCTCTCAACTTACCACTCGCCTGCCTGCCGCCACCACCGACAATAGCACCACAGCCGCCTCATTTGATCTGTCAGAGGAGTTATGTACACCTCAGTGTGAAGAAATGAGTGATGCGCAACCGTCATTGACAGAGGATGTAGATAACTGTGATATGTCTTAGTCAGGCAGCATTACAGATATGGACGACGCACGGTGTGATAATGATGATGTTGTACCTGCCGTTGCTTCCGTTGTTGAGTTGTCAGATACAAGTGAAGGGGTTGATGATGACGATGCGTCCGTGGATGTCACGTGGGTGCCTGGTAGAAGAGAAGAAGAACAGGGGGAAAGTTCAGATGGGGAGACAGAGAGGAGCAGGAGGAGGAGACGAGTTGGAAGCAGGGGGAGGTCGTCGCAAGGAGCTAGTGGCACAGTCAGACAGCATGCATCGGCACCCGGGGTTAGCCAGGCAGCACGCCAATCAACACATGCTGTTGCCACCACCAGAATGCCATTATTGCAGAGCTCAGCAGTGTGGCATTTTTTATGTGTCTGCCTCTGACAACAGCAATGCCATTTGCAACCTGTGCCAAAAGAAACTGAGTCGTGGGAAGTCCAACACCCACCTAGGTACAACTGCTTTGCGAAGGCACATGATCTCACATCACAAACGCCTATGGGATAAACACATTAGGACAAGCAGCACACAAATTCAAAGCCGCCATCCTCCTCCTGGTCCAGCATCTTCAGCCACGTCAACCACTGCTGTGCTCCTTGCCCCCTCTCAACCATCCGCCAATCCTTCTCTCTTCCGGAGCAGTTCCTGCTCATCTGCCCACAGTCAGGTGTCTGTCAAGGACATGTTTGAGCGTAAGAAGCCAATGTCACAAAGTCACCCCCTTGCCGGCGTCTGACAGCTGGCTTGTCTGAACTCTTAGCCTGCCAGCTTTTACCATACAAGCTGGTGGAGTCTGAGGTGTTCAAAAAATGTGTAGCTATTGGGACACCGCAGTGGAAGGTACCCAGCAAAAATTTCTTTGCACAAAAGGCAATCCCCAACCTGTATTCGATTGTGCGAAAGGAAGTAATGGCATGTCTGGCACACAGTTTTGGGGCAAGGGTCCATCTGACCACTGATAGCTGGTCTGCAAAGCATGGTCAGGGCAGGTATATCACCTACACTGTGCATTGGGTAAACCTGCTGATGGCTGCCAAGCATGGAATGCCTGGCTCTGCAGAGGAGGAGTTGGTGACACCGCCACGACTTGCAGGCAGGCCTGCTGCCACCTCCTCTACTCCTCCTACTCCATCCTCTTCCATAACCTCCTCGGCTGAGTCCTCTTCTGCTGATGCATCTTGCTCCACATCAACGGCACACCCCGAGCTCCCCTGGTACTATTTCACATCCCGGATACGGCAGTGTCACGCCGTCTTGGGGTTGACTTGCCTGAAAGCAGAGAGTCACACCAGAGCAGCACTCCTGTCTGCCCTGAATGCACAGGTGGATCAGTGGCTGACTCTGCACCAACTGGAGTTCGGCAAAGTGGTTTCTGACAATGGAAGTAATTTGGTGGCAGCATTGAAATTGGGCAAGATAACACATGTGCCGTGCATGGCACATGTGTGTAATCTGATTGTACAATGCTTTGTGCATAAGTACCCAGGCTTACAGGACGTCCTGAAGCAGGCCAGGAAGGTGTGTGGCCATTTCAGGCATTCCTACACGGCCATGGTGCACTTGTCAGATATCCAGCGGCGAAACAACCTGCCAGTGAGGCGCTTGATTTGCGACAGCCCAACATGGTGGAATTCAACACTCCTAATGTTCGACTGCCTGCTCCAACAAGAAAAACCATTAACGAGTATTTGTATGACCGGGGTGCTAGGACAGCATCTGGGGAGCTGGGAATTTTTTTGCCACGTTACTGGATGCTCATGCGCAATGCCTGTAGGCTCATGCGTCCTTTTGAAGAGGTGACAAACCTAGGCACCGAAGGCAAAATCAGCAACATCATACCATTTGTTTTCTTCCTGGAGCGTGCCCTGCGAAGAGTGCTGGATCAGGCCGTAGATGAGCGTGAAGAGGAAGAGTTGTGGTCACCATTACCACCAGAAACAGCCTTATCAGCATCGCTTGCTGGACCAGCGGCAACGCAGGAAGAGGATTGTGAGGAAGAGGAGTCAGAAGAGGAATGTGGCTTTGAGGAGGAGGAGGAAGACCAAGCACAACAGGCATCCCAGGGTGCTTGTTGTCACCTATCTGGTACCCGTGGTGTTGTACGTGGCTGGGGAGAAGAAGATACCTTTAGTGAGATCAGTGAGGACGAGGAACGGGACATGAGTAGCTCGGCATCCAACCTTGTGCAAATGGGGTCTTTCATGTTGTCGTGCCTGTTGAGGGACACTCGTATAAAAAAGCTGAAGGAGAACGAACTGTACTGGATGTCCACACTACTAGACCCCCGGTATAAGCATAAAGTGACTGAAATGTTACCGAATTCCCGCAAGTCGGAAAGGATGGAGCAGTTCAAAAATAAATTAAAAAGTATGCTTTACACAGCGTATAAGGGTGATGTCACAGCACAACCGGAATCTAACAGGGGAAGAGGTGAAAGTAATACTCCTCCTCCCACGACCACGCCGGCAAGGACAGGACGCTTTCCAGACGTGTTGTTGATGGAGGACATGCAGACCTTTTTAACTCATATGCATCGCCACAGCCCTTCGGGATCCAGCCTCAGAGAACGACTCAACCGACAGGTAGCAGACTACCTCGCCTTAACTGCAGATCTCGACACTCTGAGGAGCGATGAACCCCTTGACTACTGGGTGTGCAGGCTTGACCTGTGGCCTGAGCTATCCCAATTTGCAATCGAACTTCTGGCCTGCCCCACTTCAAGTGTCCTGTCAGAAAGGACCTTCAGTGCAGCAGGAGGTATTGTCACTGAGAAGAGAAGTCACCTAGGTCAAAAAAGTCTTGATTACCTCACCTTTATTAAAATGAATGAGGGATGGATCCCGAAGGGACTGACATTGGGCGATACATTCGAGTAAAAAAGGCCTGATGAGATGAGCTGCCTTGGGCTACAAATGGTACACACGCTGCTGTATTTTATCTTCTAATGCTGGATGACTTGCGTGACTTATCCGCCAATAACTAGGGTTCAAGCAGCAATGTTTTAGGGCACTTTCTAACTGTCAAACAAACATCAATTTTTCTGGCTGCTGCTACAGCAGTGGCTGCAACAATACCTAATTTTTCAGGCCTCTGGTGCTGCAGTGTGGCTTCAAAACCCAAACCAAAACAAAGGCATATAACAGGGATTAAACTGCTAAGAATAGTACTACTTAACACACCACTCATATCTGGTGGCACAGTAGATTGCACACGTAGTGCCCCAAATTTGAAGTAGGAGGACCAACCAAGCATCTTTTTCCATCTCCCGGTTCCTAAAATCCATGCCATATTCACATCCCCTGATAGGGAACACTGCAGTGGAAGGTACACAGCCGAAATTTATTTGCACAAAAGGCAATCTCCAACCTGTACTCGATTGTGCAAAAGGAAGTAACCTTACCATGGGTCCCAGACCGCACGTCTTGTAAAATTATTTGTCTGGAAAATTATCTATCTATCAAATCTATTTATTTATCTATCAAATCTATCTATCTATCTATCGTATCTATCTAATGTATCTATTGCACCTATTGATCTATCTATCTAATCTAGGTATCTATCTATCTATCTATCTATCAAATCTATCTATGTCATGGCCGGACCGACCAAGCATCTTTTCCATCTCCCGGTTCCTAAAATCCATGCCATATACACGTACCCTGATAGGGGACGTAACAGGTATTAAACTGATAAGAATAGTACTACTTGACAGACCACTCATATCTGTTGGCACAGTAGATTGCACGAGGTGCTCTGACAAAATGCAGAAGGACATTTGGCAGACGAACATTTGGCAGACGGACATTTGGCAGACGGACATTTGGCTGACAGGCAGAAAGCTAAAGAACGTTCCAGAGTGCTCTGTTCTAATCAGAGCCTCGGGCACCGCAACTGCCTCTGGGAACCTTACCATGGGTCCCAGACCGCACGTCTTGTAATTCTCTGTCTGGGAAATTATCTATCAAATCTATCTATTTATCTATCAAATCTATCTATCTATCTATCTATCTATCTATCTATCTATTGTATCTATCATCAAATGTATCTATTGCATCTATTGATCTATCTATATAATCTATCTATCTATCTATCTATCTCGTGGCCGGACCGACCAAGCATCTTTTTCCATCTCCCGGTTCCTAAAAATTATCTACAGGTTCCTAAAATCGATGCCATACCTGTACTCGATTGTGCAAAAGGAAGTCATTGCATATGGGGTCTTTCATGCTGTCGTGCCTGTTGAGGGTCGGGGACCCTCGTATAAAAAGGCTGAAGGAGAACGACCTGTACTGGGTGTCTAAGCATCTTTTTCCATCTCCCGGTTCCTAAAAATTATCTCCGGGTTCCTAAAAACGATGCCATACCTGTACTCGATTGTGCAAAAGGAAGTAATGGCATATGGGGTCTTTCATGCTGTCGTGCCTGTTGAGGGTTGGGGACCCTCGTATAAAAAGGCTGAAATAGAATGACCTGTACTGGGTGTCCAAGCATCTTCTTCCATCTCCCGGTTCCTAAAAATTATCTTCGGATTCCTAAAAACGATGCCATACCTGTACTCGATTGTGCAAAAGGAAGTAATGGCATATGGGGTCTTTCATGCTGTCGTGCCTGTTGAGGGTCGGGGACCCTCGTATAAAAAGGCTGAAGGAGAATGACCTGTACTGGGTGTCCAAGCACCTTTTCCATCTCCCGGTTACTAAAAATTATCTCCGGGTTCCTAAAATCGATGCCATACCTGTACTCAATTGTGCAAAAGGAAGTCATGGCATATGGGGTCTTTCAAACTGTCTGGCCTGTTGAGGGTGGGACCCTCATATAAAGAGGCTGAAGGAGAACGACCTGTACTGGGTGTCTAAGCATCTATTTCCATCTCCCGGTTCCTAAAAATTATCTCAGGGTTCATAAAAACAATGCCATACCTGTACTCAATTGTGCAAAAGGAAGTAATGGCATACAGGGTCTTTTATGCTGTCGTGCCTGTTGAGGGTCAGGGACCCTTGTATAAAAAGGCTGAAGGAGAACGACCTGTATTGGGTGTCCAAGCATCTTTTTCCATCTCCCGGTTCCTAAAAATTATCTCCGGGTTCCTAAAATCAATGCCATACCTGTACTCAATTGTGCAAAAGGAAGTCATGGCATATTGGGTCTTTTAAACTGTCTGGCCTGTTGAGGGTCGGGGACTCTCGTATAAAAAGGCTGAAGGAGAACGACCTGTACTGGGTGTCCAAGCATCTTTTTCTATCTCCCGGTTCCTAAAAATTATCTCCAGGTTCCTAAAATCGATGCCATACCTGTACTCGATTGAGCAAAAGGAAGTAATGGCATATGGGGTCTTTCATGCTGTCATGCCTGTTGAGGGTCAGGGACCCTCGTATAAAAAGGCTGAAGGAGAACGACCTGTACTGGGTGTCCAAGCATCTTTTTCCATCTCCCGGTTCCTAAAATCCAAGCCATGTATACCTCCCCTGATAGGGGACGTAACAGGGATGAAACTGATAAGAATAGTACTAGTTAACACACCACTCCTATCTGGTGGCACAGTAGATTGCACGCGGTGCTCTGACAAAATGCAGAAGGACATTTGGCAGACGGACATTTGGCAGACGGACATTTGGCCGACAGACAGAAAGCAAAAGAATGTTCTGATTTCGGCCGAGGGCAGATACACAGAGTGCTCTGTTCTAAACAGAGCCTCAGGCGCCGCACGTCTTGTAATTCTCTGTCTGGTAAATTATCTATCTATCTATCAAATCTATCTATTTATCTATCAAATCTATCTATCATATCTATCATCAAATGTATCTATTGCATCTATTGATCTATCTATCTAATCTATGTATCTATCTATCTCGTGGCCGGACCAACAAAGCATCTTTTTCCATCTCCCAGTTCCTAAAATCATCTCCGGGTTCCTAAAATCGATGCCATATACACGTCCCCTGATAGGGCACGTAACAGGGATTAAACTGATAAGAATAATACTAGTTAACACACCACTCCTATCTTGTGGCACATTAGATTGCAAGCGCAGTGCCCCAAATTGGAACTTGGAAGTAGGAGGACCAACCAAGCATCTCATCTCTGTGGGATTCCTGTTCTTGTAGGACAGTTAATGGGTCAGTCATGTTGCACAGCTCCTCAATGTGACAAATCTTCCTGGTTAGCTCGTCGTTCTCTTTTTCTCAGCTGCTGGATCAGATCAGAGATTGTGAGTAAAACCTGCTCCTGCTGCCGGGTGATCTCATCAGGGCAGTGAGTCTCTCTGTTACACCAGCTGCTTTCTCTTGCACTCCTCTCCTGTGCTTCTGCAGACTCTGGACTCTTTTCTCAGTCTCCTCTCTCTTTGAGGTCAGTTTCTGCAGAACATTTCTCAGTTTCTTTTTCTTCTTCTCAGAAGCCTCATTCAGCAGCTCGACCTGGTGTCCCCTGTGCTCTCTGGCCAGGGAGCAGGACACACAGATACAGGCAGCATCCTCAGTGCAGTAATATAATAGGAGCATCTTGTGGGTGGAGCATTTTCTGTTACCCCAGGAAGTGATGGCACGCACAGTGAAATCAGTGAGGACAAGGAACGGGACATGGCTAGCTTGGTATCCAACCTTGTGCAAATGGGGAGTTTGCGGTTGTGCAAATGGACTGTTTGCGGTTGTTTGCGGTGCGTTAAACAGGGAGTTTGGTCTGTCACTCTGAAGCGGGCGTAACCCTTACACTACCTGAACGATACAACATCATACCTGATGTTTTAAAGCACGTTATTCCAAACAATTTATGAATTTTAGGTGATTTATGCCCTTTATGGATTAAAATCAGACTCTGCATCAACTATGTCATTTTCCATGGGTGTTTTACCATGGATCCCCCTCCGGCATGCCACAGTCCAGGTGTTAGTCCCCTTGAAACAACTTTTCCATACTTTTTGTGGCCAGAAAGAGTGCCTGTGGGTTTTAATATTCGCCTGCCTATTGAAGTCAATGGCGGTTCGCCTGGGGTTCACCCGGTTCGCCTGTTCGCAAACTTTTGTGGAAGTTCGCGTTCGCTCTTCGCGAACGCAAAATTTTAGGTTTGCGACATCACTACTTGCGAACCTTATCTGACAGTGTGGATCAGGTCCGCAAGACCTCGCTGAATGCGGAGAGCAATACGCTCTCCGTATTCAGCATTGCACCAGCAGCTCACAAGAGCTGCTGGTGCAACGCCGCCCCCTGCTGACTCGCGGCCAATCGGCCGCCAACAGGGAGGTGTCAATCAACCCGATCGTATTTGATCGGGTTGAATTGCGGCGATTCCTGTCCGCCTGCTCAGAGCAGGCAGACAGGGTTATAGACCGCTGCTTCATAACTGCTGTTTCTGGCGAGTCTGAAGACAGCAATCCGTCCGATCCTATATGATCCAGCTGATTGACAACCCCTGCTAGTGGCTGAATCTGCAAGGGGCGGTGTTGCACAAGCAGTTCACTAGAACTGCTTGTGCAATGCCGAATATGGACAACGTATGCTGTCCCCATTCAGCAATGTCTGGAGGACATGATACGCTACACCGCATCATGTCCACCAGACTTTAATAAATTGACCGCTAAAAGTGGCAATTATTAAAAATGCATTGTATACTTCATTTTTAGTTATTTTCGGGGATATGAACATGCTCAATTGATATTTTTAGAGCATGTTTGTTCTAAACACCACTAAATTTCAAACAGAGTTTTTTGCTTTACCTATTAAAATCTATCAATATGACATTTAACATCATCAGCATAGATGATGACATGCTCATCTTCCACATTGTGTAGAAGCAGATACTTTCCTACTAATGAAGTTGTGGCTGCAGGGCTTTAAAAGTGCATATCTCAGCCCCAAGACCATTTTAAATGGAGGGTCCGATCCCCTGTAAGATGTAGTTAATTGCTGTAAAAATGCCAACAATCTGCAACAGCACTTAAAGGTCTCTATGTCATGATGAGTAAAAATTATTCTAACCTACCAAGCTAGAAACTAGATTGTTTTTTTTTATCGGGGCTATTACAGAACCTCTATCTCATCTCAGGTTTAGAGGGGTATGAGACCCATCATAGTAAAGAGGGAATTGCCTTACTTTAAATGAAAGATTACACTAATTAAATGTTAAGAAATTAAGGGGTTAAAAACACTTTGGTAAATGATGCTTCAGGTTAGAGTGCTTGAAAATTAGATATCTGACATGGGTATCAATTTTGCAGTTATTTTTATTACCTCTCAGTTAAATAAAATATGAGCATTTGAAAAACTACAAGCAATATAGAACCAAACACTTACAGTATATGCATATTGTTAGCTATCCTAATTACACTGTTAACATAGTAAGATGCAATTATACATCTTTGGCTTATTTATTTATCAAAAAATCATCAGTCTCCAAAAACTGTATTCATATTTATCAAGAGTACAGCAATATATTCCAACATCTGTTGTATTTTGATAAATTTACAACCACTGACCTTAGAAACATGTCAGGAGAACAAACTAACCAAACACTTTGACATTTTTATGAAGAGAAGCATCTGCTTATAATATTCTGCACACAAACAGAAAATTACATGATGTGCAATCTTTTGAGAATGTTGTTTTTTGAGCATAATGTTAAACAATAGTTTCAGTACTTTGTAGCCACAATCTGTGTTTAACAATATTTCCCTGTTGTAACTTCACAGACTTGAAGCTGCACATTTTCTGGATTTTGAATTTGAATTAAAATTAGGTGTATTATTTATTTATATTTCTGAATTTATGATAAAAATTAAAGTGATATTATAAATGTGTGTGTGGGGGGCTTAGAATTCTTTATTTTTTAAGTTATGTGTCCTAAAAAGTTTCCTTTGGTGCAGTCATATAACCATATGTAGATTTCTCAGTCTAAACATAATCAGAAAAAAAATAATTGCATACTGAATTTAATGGAAACTTTCATGATTCAGATAAAGGGGCCTATTAATTAAGGTGCGAGCGGACAAGATCCGATATAGCTGTTTCCGGCCATTCGGAGCTTGATCATTCGGCCCCATAGCATTCAATTAAGCACATATCTTTTAGTACTCTATGGAAGCAGTGTTTTCACTAACATTACTACTACTAAAGTAAGCTTTTTGCGCATGACAGATAGCCCTCGCATTTTAAATTGAAAGTAAAGTAAATTAAAGTAAAGTAAAGTAAATCAATGCATGTAAAAAGCTGAACTTAAAATATAGCAAACACATTAACATGTTCTCCCATAGAAGACAATGGAGGAAAATAAAACTTGCATCCAACTTGCACGCAAACCCGAATACATATACTCATGTACACTAACCCAACGAAAAAATATGAATATTTAACATTCCAATGTTCTTCACATAGCAGAATAGGTTCTATGTATTCATGAATACATATTTCTACATATATATGATGTGATATGATGTTTTTTTTTGCACAATTGTATATTTATACCTATATATTCCTGTATATATATATATATATATATATATATATATATATATATATATATATATATATATATATATATATATATATATATATATATATCTTGTCCGGTGACATTTTGTGCCATCAGACATTCCAGTTCATTTTTGTACTCCTATATATATATACTGTATAAATAAATGATTGTATGTAGGTATATATATATATATATATATATATATATATATATATATATATATATATATATATATATATATATAAAAGAATAACTATTAAAAAATACCTAGAACATATTCTGCTATGTGCAGAACATCTGAATGTGAAATATTTGAAGTAATTACACAGTATAACACTTTATTATAAATGAATATTGCATAAATATGGTGTTACATGTTTTCTTCTACTTAACTGCATAGGGCTTCAATGTACTTCTATACATGTTTACATATGTATACATATGTATATATGTGTTTATATGTGTATACATGCCTGTAAATATATATATATACACCTATAAATACATATGTACACACATACACATACTTACTGTACATGTATGTATGTCTATTTTTTTTGTCTTTTTCCACTAACACCTGAGACCCGGTCATATAACTTTTTTGTGCAATATTTTTTAAATAATTTTTATTAGATAGTGTTATTATAAGTGTAACTGTACTTTTCAATGTATTTTTTATGTTTTTTGTGACAATTTTTTTTTCAGTTAACCAGAGGTCTGAGGACACGCTATCCTGACGAGTGTTAACTTAAAGTTGCACTCAAGCAATCGCGTTTACTTTCAACTTGTATAACGAGTGCTAAACCCGACATGCAAACACCCACAATAAACCCCTTTTTGCCTGCGCATAACTGTTAGTGCTTTACTCGTAATCTGGCCCTAAATAAATACCATAGTCAAGTAAAATGTGTACAATAAACCCACAAAAATAGGTAAATAAACACTGCCACAAATTTTAAGAAAAATTGTCACTTCCATAAATGGAGGTATCAGTCTCTTCAATCTTCAATTAATACTTTAATCCGCTTCTCCCATTTAGGAATTGCTCATCAAAGATTGCAAATGAATAAAACCTGACATATAAAAGAAAAGCTCCAATGTTACTTGTGTCCAAGCTATTCTGTGTCCTCAATAATTCCCAGGACTTCTGGAACACTGCTTCAGAAACATATTACAATCTCCTTCATTCGTAAATGAAGATGCTTAAATAAAACACCTGAACACCTGAACTCTACGCATTTCATCTGTCAAAGAATAACACATACATTTTAATATGTTTACACAACAAAAGTGACAAAAGAAGTGCACATGTAAGCCTTTAATACTTAAAAGTTCTTTCTCTTTTAAGTATTTTTCATAGAGCCATTCCACAGAAAGGAAAAGATCTCTAAAGTCAAAGTAAGTCAAATTCACCAAGAAATACTTATAAAGGATACATGATTGTAAAGGTCTAGTAATATCCTGTAAGGCTTCTTACATAGCAAAACCTAATACTTATATGTCTTTCTTTTTTCTATGTTTTCCAGGTAAAAACAGATATAAAGGGAAACATGGTTGTTAAGGTCTGGCGATGATATGTGAGAAGCCTAACAGGAGCACACAGGACAATACCTGATACATGCATGTCATATCTTTCAATGGTTTCCTTGTGAACAGAGCTATGAAATGTACACAATCCCAAACAGAAAGAAGATGTAAGTGCTTGACATCTCAAACCCAATGTGATTGATAGCCCTCTCAAGCACACATTGATCAAGTGTAACTATTCTTGATAATAAAACTGATTAAAACCTGTTTATGTTGGAGCGTGTTTTTGGGCAGCACCTTAAGTGGTTGCAAAATTGGTAGCTGGGAGCCGACTACTGTTAATACCTAATGGTGAACCTACCATTTGCATCTTTGAGACAGTTTTCAAGATGGATCACCATACCCTTTTGAAACACCACATCATTGCTTTCCTTGTGGAGGAGATCATGCTGTATGGCTTACCTGAATTAATTATTCTGCAGTCAACCGTAGGAGAACTGCTGGGTCCATTTGCTGAAGAGTGTTGTGAGGTGTTGCAGCTCCATGCACTGGTGAGCGGAGCTTCATCTGTGGCGGGAATTATGTCTCTTAAACTGGACAAGTGAAAGGAAGTCTCCCTGTATCTCTGCAGAGGTGCAGCTAGGGCCCCAGGGAATAAACATTGAGCGACTGCAGCACACTCTGAATAGAGCTTTGGGACCAAGTACTTTAAAAGTTCCGGTGGAGTACTGGATTGGAGGCGTTCCCAGAGCACACTTACCTTTGTGATGCCTTTATTAACTTCTGTTGCCAATTAAGCTGTATCATAGAACCTGTGGGTAGATTTTCTTTGCTTTAAAATTATGATGTACCCCCCCATAATCTCCAAATGTATTTGTACATGATGACCCTGAGTCTCAGACATTATACACTTAAAGTTGGAGTCCTAATATTCTGAGTAATATTATCTTTTTGTATAGGACTGGGCTTGCATGTATATGCCATATTACATTTGCTTTAGAAACAACAATTCTTTCTATGCCTCTAAAGTCATGTAGTGACTTTTTATAAAGATTATTCATTTATATATCCTCTATACTGTTTTTGTTTGCTTATGTTTTTGAACATTATTTTCTATTCAGTATGTTAAGAACTGAAGTGGGTTTAGCAAGGACCATCTTCCAAATTAGTATGTCTAGACTCCCCCAATACTCAATTAATGTTTACATTTAGATCATTGTAAAGAGTTTTGACAATGGTTTTTCAGCTAGTTAATTTTTCTATGTTGGTGAATTAAATGGTTTAGATTTACAAATATGCCAATAGTATATGTTAAATACCTTAGCTTATATTTTACACAACATTTAATACTGTAATTGTTAGCAGCTGATTTAATTTCCTACTTTAATATGATTATATGAGGTTGTTGCTCCATTGTGTGCAGCTGAGATAATGGAGCTAAACATACTTCCCTGTTAATGATTCTTATGTTTTGGAGGTGGGATATAACTGATATTTAACATATATTTACCATTGAATATTTAGAGTGGCTAATTATTGGAGATTCCTCAGTATATTTTCATGCTGTAGCTATAAAGTAGATATGTACCTTATATTGCTCACTCAATGATTGTGATACCCTGTCTATCTATTAATAGAGATGGTAGTGCATAATTCTCACAGGAGTTTATTATACCTTTGATCTCATACTAGTCACCTTACAATCATGATGTTATATTGGTCATCTTATTTGTGACATGACTCAAATAAGGTCTTTGTTAAATAAGAGTCATAAGAGCTAGGCGAATGGGAACCTCATAGATCTTTGTTTATTAAGATTCATAAGAGCTAGGCAAATGGGAACCTTATAGATATTTTGTTTATAGGTGCCTAGATTTAGAATTCTGCGTTAGCTGTCAAAACCAGCGTTAAGGGGTCCTAACGCTGCTTTTGGCCGCCCGCTGGTATTTAGAGTCAGTCAGGAAAGGGTCTAACGCTCACTTTCCAGCTGCGACTTTTCCATACCGCAGATCCCCTTACGTCAATTGCGTATCCTATCTTTTCAATGGGATCTTTCTAACGCTGGTATTTAGAGTCTTGGCTGAAGTGAGCGTTAGAACTCTAACAACAAAACTCCAGCCGCAGAAAAAAGTCAGGAGTTAAGAGCTTTCTGGGCTAACGCCGGTTCATAAAGCTCTTAACTACTGTGCTCTAAAGTACACTAACACCCATAAACTACCTATATACCCCTAAACCGAGGTCCCCCCACATTGCCGCCACTCTAATACATTTTTTTAACCCCTAATCTGCCGACCGCACACCACCGCCACCTACATTATCCCTATGTACCCCTATTCTGCTGCCCCTAACATCGCCGACAACTACATAATATTTATTAACCCCTAATCTGCCCCCCCCCAACATCCCTGCTACCTTACCTACACTTATTAACCCCTAATCTGCCGACCGGACCTCGCCGCTACTCTAATAAATGTATTAACCCCTAAAGCTAAGTCTAACTCTAACACTAACACCCCCCTAAGTTAAATATAATTTTTATCTAACTAAATAAATTAAATCTTATTAAATAAATTATTCGTATTTAAAGCTAAATACTTACCTGTAAAATAAACCCTAATATAGCTACAATATATCGAATAATTATATTGTAGCTATTTTAGAATTTATATTTATTTTACAGGCAACTTTGTATTTATTTTAACTAGGTACAATAGCTATTAAATAGTTATTAACTATTTAATAGCTACCTAGTTAAAATAATTTAAAAATTACCTGTAAAATAAATCCTAACCTAAGTTACAATTAAAACTAACACTACACTATCAATAAATTAATTAATCGGAACAGCCAAAAGAATGCGAGCTCAATCTGATTGGCTGATTGGATCAGCCAATCGGATTGAACTTGAATCTGATTGGCTGATTCAATCAGCCAATCAGATTTTTCCTACCTTAATTCCAATTGGCTGATAGAATCCTATCAGCCAATCGGAATTCAATTGACGCCATCTTGGATGACGTCATTTAAAGGAACCTTCGTTCGGACTTAGGACGTCGGTGAAGAAGGATGGCTCCGCATCGGCTGCTTCAAGATGGACCCGCTCCACTCTGGATGGAAGAAGATAGAAGATGCCGCCTGGATGAAGATGTCTGCCGGTCCGGATGTCCTCTTCTGCCCGGATAGGATGAAGACTTTGGACCCTCTGGAGGAGCTCTTCTGCCTGGATAGGATGAAGACTTCGGACCCTCTTCTGGACGGATCGGTGATACCCGGCTGGGTGAAGATAAGGTAGGAAGATATTCAGGGGCTTAGTGTTAGGTTTTTAAGGGGGGTTTGGGTGGGGTAGATTAGGGGTATGTGGGTGGTGGGTTGTAATGTTTGGGGGATATTGTATGTTTTTTTTACAGGCAAAAGAGCTGTTTACTTTGGGGCATGCCCCGCAAAAGGCCCATTTAAGGGCTGGTAAGGTAAAAGCTGTTAACTTTTTAATTTAGAATAGGGTAGGGAAAGTTTTTTTATTTTGGGGGGCTTTGTTATTTTTTTAGGGGGCTTAGAGTAGGTGTAATTAGTTTAAAATTCTTGTAATCTTTTTTTATTTTTTTGTAATTTAGTGGGGTTTTTTTTTTGTAATTTAGTTTAGTTGATTTAATTGTAGATAATTGTAGGTAGTTTAGTTAATTAATGTATTGATAGTGTAGTGTTAGGTTTAATTGTAACTTAGGTTAGGATTTATTTTACAGGTAATTTTGTAATTATTTTAACTAGGTAGCTATTAAGTAGTAAATAACTATTTAATAGCTATTGTACCTAGATAAAATAAATACAAAGTTGCCTGTAAAATAAATATAAATTGTAAAATAGCTACAATATAATTATTTGTTATATTGTAGCTATATTAGGATTTATTTTACAAGTAAGTATTTAGTTTTAAATAGGATTAATTTATTTAATAAGAGTTAATTTATTTCGTTAGAATAAAATTATATTTAACTTAGGGGGGTGTTAGGGTTAGGGTTAGACTTAGCTTTAGGGGTTAATACATTTATTAGAGTAGCGGTGAGGTCCGGTCGGCAGATTAGGGGTTAATAAGTGTAGGTAGGTAGCGGCGACGTTGGGGGGGCAGATTATGGGTTAATAATTATAATGTAGGTGTCGGCGACGTTGGGGGCAGCAGATTAGGAGTTCATAGGGATAATGTAGGTTGCGGCGGTGTCTGGAGCAGCAGATTTATTGGTTAATTGTATAATGCAGGTGTCAGCGATAGTGGGGGCAGCAGATTAGGGGTTAATAAGTGTAAGGTTAGGGGTGTTTAGACTCGGGGTACATGTTAGGTGTTACTTTTCACCTTGTGGGTCACCTCATTGGGGCCTATCTATCAAGCTCTGAAAGGAGCTTGACAGCCCGTGTTTCTGGCGAGTCTTCAGATCTTTTAAATCTGCATAACAGAGCTGCCGCCCTCCCGCATCGCAAATACTATAATAAAAATTAATAAAAAAAACATTCATAACTACCTTCGGGTTAGCTATCTATGTTTAACTCCTGTCAGGTTAGCACGCGAGCTATAAGTGTTTTTTTGCAGTTTATACTCTCCATTTGTTTAAGTTAGCGCGGTTACAATATTCGATTTTCTGAAGTTAGCTTGTGTCAGTTTTGGCTTGTGTGCGATAATTTTACTTTCACTAACCCATTAACGTTAAAAGTTTAATTCTGGCTTGTGGTGTTGTTGAGTGAGTGAAGGCTCTTTATGGCATGTCACTTGTAATCTGGCCCTATGGCCTCTATTTAACAAAGTCTGTCGGACCTGATCCGACAGTGCGGATCAGGTCCGCCAGACCTCGCTGAATGCGAAGAGCAATACGCTCTCCGTATTCAGCATTGCACCAGCAGCTCAGAAAAGCTGCTGGTGCAACCCTGCCCCCTGCAGACTCACGGCCAATGGGCCGCCAGCAGGGAGGTGTCAATCAACCCGATCATACTCGATCGGGTTGATTTCCGGTGATGTCTGTCCGCCTGCTCAGAGCAGGCGGACAGGTTATGGAGCAGCGGTCTTTGTGACCGCTGCTTCATAACTGCTGTTTCTGGCGAGTCTGAAGGCTCACCAGAAACACGTGCCCAGAAGCTCACTACGGAACTTGTTAAATGGGCGTCTATGTGTCTTACAGTATTCTCTGGAGTTTAGATTCCCCCTTTGACACATTTGCAGAGATTTTGGTGTATATACTATGTATCTTACATTTCTTATTTTCTTGTGTAGTCTGTACGCATATTTTTAAACCTCAATAAAAGATTAAATAAAAAAATAAAAAAAACTCTTCGTATTTTCCATGTTCACTATCAGTATCTATGTCTTCAATGCAAATATCTGACCAGATGCAACATTTGCTCTAACTTGCAGTGGTATTATAGGTTGAAAGTGATCGCTCAAGCTCAAATTAAGTTTGTGCACATCGGGTTATTATTTTGACTAAAGAGCTTGCGTAAAAAGCTAAGGCCCTGATTCTAAAAATAATTGCTGGTCAAGACGTAAACAGCCCTCATGGAGTTCTAAAAAAAAGGGGCATTCCCTATAAGTGACGAGATGTCTCCCATACAAATTATGAGTAATACAAATAATGAGTGTAATACAAATAATGAGTTCGCAATGGAGGGTGTACAGAGGGGGAAACCGGAGTGTTTAAAGCATTAATATTACGCTTAATACAAACCAAATTATGTTTTTTTTCTTAAATACACTGTAATTTTTATATGCATATGTTTTCCTTTAAGAATAATAAGGCCTAGATTTGGAGTTTTGTCGGTAACGACCTGAAAAACTAACGCCGGCTTTTTTCTGGCAGCACCATAAAAATAACTCTGGTATCGAGAGTCCACATAAAGGCTGCGTTAGGCTCCAAAAAAGGAGCGTAGAGCATTTTTAACGCAGCTTCAACTCTCGATACCAGAGTTGCTTACGGACGCGGCCACCCTCAAAAACGTGCTCGTGCACGATTCTCCCATAGGAAACAATGGGGCTGTTTGAGCTGAAAAAAAACCAAACACCTGCAAAAAAGCCGCGTTCAGCTCCTAACGCAGCCCCATTGTTTGCTATGCGGTAACCCTTCCTACGTCTGCACCTAACACTCTAACATGTACCCCGAGTCTAAACACCCCTAACCTTACACTTATTAACCCCTAATCTGCCGCCCCCGCTATCGCTGACCCCTGCATATTATTATTAACCCCTAATCTGCCACTCCGTAAACCGCCGCTACTGACATTATCCCTATGTACCCCTAATCTGCTGCCCCTAACACCGCCGACCCCTATATTATATTTATTAACCCCTAATCTGCCCCCCACAACGTCGCCTCCACCTGCCTACACTTATTAACCCCTAATCTGCCGACCGGACCTGAGCGCTACTATAATAAAGTTATTAACCCCTAATCCGCCTAACTAACCCTATCATTAATAGTATTAACCCCTAATCTGCCCTCCCTAACATCGCCGACACCTAACTTCAATTATTAACCCCTAATCTGCCGACCGAATCTCGCCGCTATTCTAATAAATGTATTAACCCCTAAAGCTAAGTATAACCCTAATACTAACACCCCCCCTAAGTTAAATATAATTTAAATCTAACGAAATTAATTATCTCTTATTAAATAAATTATTCCTATTTAAAGCTAAATACTTACCTGTAAAATAAATCCTAATATAGCTACAATATAAATTATAATTATATTATAGCTATTTTAGGATTTATATTTATTTTACAGGTAACTTTGTATTTATTTTAACCAGGTACAATAGCTATTAAATAGTTAAGAACTATTTAATAGCTAAAATAGTTAAAATAATTACAAAATTACCTGTAAAATAAATCCTAACCTAAGTTACAAATAAACCTAACACTAGACTATCAATAAATTAATTAAATAAACTACCTAAAATTACCTACAATTAACCTAACACTACACTATCAATAAATTAATTAAATACAATTGCTACAAAGAAATACAATTAAATAAACTAGCTAAAGTACAAAAAATAAAAAAGAACTAAGTTACAAAAAATAAAAAAATATTTACAAACATTAGAAATATATTACAACAATTTTAAACTAATTACACCTACTCTAAGCCCCCTAATAAAATAACAAAGCCCCCCAAAATAAAAAGATGCCCTACCCTATTCTAAATTACTAAAGTTCAAAGCTCTTTTACCTTACCAGCCCTGAACAGGGCCCTTTGCGGGGCATGCCCCAAGAAGTTCAGCTCTTTTGCCTGTAAAAGAAAAAATACAATACCCCCCCCCAACATTACAACCCACCACCCACATACCCCTAATCTAACCCAAACCCCCCTTAAATAAACCTAACACTAAGCCCCTGAAGATCATCCTACCTTGTCTTCACCATACCAGGTTCACCGATCGGTCCAGAAGAGCTCCTCCGATGTCCTGATCCAAGCCCAAGCGGGGGGCTGAAGAGGTCCATGATCCGGCTGAAGTCTTCATCCAAGCGGGCCAGAAGAGGTCTTCCATCCGATTGAAGTCTTCATCCAAGCGGCATCCATCCGGAGCGAAGCGGCAGCATCCTGAAGACCTCCACCGCGGAACATCCATCCTGGCCGACGACTGAACGACGAATGACGGTTCCTTTAAATGACGTCATCCAAGATGGCGTCCCTCGAATTCCGATTGGCTGATAGGATTCTATCAGCCAATCGGAATTAAGGTAGGAATATTCTGATTGGCTGATGGAATCAGCCAATCAGAATCAAGTTCAATCCGATTGGCTGATCCGATCAGCCAATCAGATTGAGCTTGCATTCTATTGGCTGTTCCGATCAATAGAATGCGAGCTACAATTTATATTGTAGCTATATTAGGATTTATTTTACAGGTAAGTATTTAGCTTTAAATAGGAATAATTTATTTAATAAGAGATAATTAATTTCGTTAGATTTAAATTATATTTAATTTAGGGGGGTGTTAGTATTAGGGTTAGACTTAGCTTTAGGGGTTAATACATTTATTAGAATAGCGGCGAGATTCGGTCGGCAGATTAGGGGTTAATAATTGAAGTTAGGTGTCGGCGATGTTAGGGAGGGCAGATTAGGGGTTAATACTATTTATGATAGGGTTAGTGAGGCGGATTAGGGGTTAATAACTTTATTATAGTAGCGCTCAGGTCCGGTCGGCAGATTAGGGGTTAAGAAGTGTAGGCAGGTGGAGGCGACGTTGTGGGGGGCAGATTAGGGGTTAATAAATATAATATAGGGGTCGGCAGTGTTAGGGGCAGCAGATTAGGGGTACATAAGGATAACGTAGGTGGCGGCGCTTTGCGGTCGGCAGATTAGGGGTTAATAAGTGTAGGCAGGTGGAGGAGACGTTGAGGGGGGCAGATTAGGGGTTAATAAATATAATACAGGGGTCGGCGGTGTTAGGGGCAGCAGATTAGGGGTACATAAGGATAACGTAGGTGGTGGTCGGCAGATTAGGGGTTAAAAATTTATTTTCGAGTGTCGGCGATGTGGGGGGACCTCGGTTTAGGGGTACATAGGTAGTTTATGGGTGTTAGTGTACTTTAGAGCACAGTAGTTAAGAGCTTTATAAACCGGCGTTAGCCCAGAAAGCTCTTAACTACTGACTTTTTTCCTGCGGCTGGAGTTTTGTCGTTAGATGTCTAACGCTCACTTCAGAAACGACTCTAAATACCGGAGTTAGAGAAATCCCATTGAAAAGATAGGATACGCAATTGACGTAAGGGGATCTGCGGTATGGAAAAGTCGCGGCTGGAAAGTGAGCTTTAGACCCTTTAATGACTGACTCTAAATACCGGCGGTAGCCCAAAACCAGCGTTAGGAGCCTCTAACGCTGGTTTTCACGACTAACGCCAAACTCTAAATCTAGGCCTAAGTATTTTGAGTACTTTGGTGAAAAACTCACCACTATTTAACTTGTAAAAAAAATAGTGAGAATTGTAGTGTGAAAATGTTTATAGAATTAGGCTGTGAGAGAAAATTTCATATATGCCCATAAAACACCCATGTTAGCCCATTTTATGAAAAAACAATTATGCTTTCTATTTTGTTTTTTTAAGTACAAATTTCAATATTTTTTTTGCAAATCCAGTGTACTTAAACTATGATTTATGCTGTGCATAATAAATACAATTTATTCCTGTGTAATTTACCTACAAATGTTATGATTTTTATATAATATGATTTTTGGTAAACAATTTTTTTCCAAATATTGATGCACCTTAACAATACAATTTTTTTCCCGGCATGTTTTTATGTGAATGGTTCAATTATTCCTTTTGTAAGATTTTTAAAATATACATTTTATTGTGTACTTTTGTATGCATCTCCTTCCTATACAAAAATACAGTATACGCCCCTTAGCAAGACACCCTGTTTTCAGGGTAATAAGTGGTTTTATATCATTCCACCAGGGAAATTTATTTATTTATTTATTTATAAAATATTTTACCAGGAAGGATACATTGATATTTCTCTCGTTTTCAAGTATGTCCTGGGTCCACAAAACATTGCATTGATACAATAGGGTACAATAAAATACAAAAACAATATTAATATATAACATATGCAAAATTTAACATAGAACAGGTAGGAAATATATAATCAACCATGACCGGTGCATTCTGTTTTGAGATATGCAAAGAGGGATCTCTTAAAGGATTTTAGGCTTGGGGAAGGTTTTAAAGTGTGCGGGAAGTCGTTCCATAATTGTGGTGCTCTGTAGGAAAAGGAGGATTGAGCTGCTTTCTTTTTGTATGGAGGCAGACTAAATAATTAATGGGCTGTACTGGATCGGAGGTTATGGGAGGTGGGAACAGCCGGAGAGAACATTCTGCTCAGGTAGGGAAATAGAAGAGATGGCTAGCATTTTTATAGAATCTCATCAGCCCAAGGACCGTTTTAGAATTGGGGCCTACGAGTGTAAAAAATGTGTACCAAACACAACATAAATACAATTAAATAAACTGCTACACTCAAATATACACTATCTGATAAACACATATTCATATGAATATCAATAAAATAGCTCACAACGGTAAATCCAAGAAACGTGTTGTGAGCTAAGTACTTTTATGTTGTTTTACAAATATGTTCCGATCAGCCAATAGAATGCGAGCTCAATCTGATTAGCTGATCGGATCAGCCAATCGGATTGAACTTGATTCTGATTGGCTGATTCCATCAGCCAATCAGAATTTTCCTACCTTAATTCCGATTGGCTGATAGAATCCTATCAGCCAATCGGAATTCGAGGGACGCCATCTTGGATGGCGTCCCTTAAAGGAACCGTCATTCGTCGGGAAGTTGTCGGAAGAAGAAGATGAGTCCGCGGTGGAGGTCTTCAAGATGGAGTCGGTCCTCATCGGATGAAGATAGAAGATGCCGCTTGGAAGAAGATGGTTGCCGGTCCGGATCTACTCTTCTTCCTGGATAGGATGAAGACTTTGGAGCCTCTTCTGGACTTCTTCAGCTGTCGGATGATGGATGTCTAGCCCCCGCTTGGGCTTGGATGAAGATTTCGGAGCCTGGAATGATCGGTGATACCTGGCATGGTGAAGACAAGGTAGGAAGATCTTCAGGGGCTTAGTGTTAGGTTTATTTAAGGGGGGTTTGGGTTAGATTAGGGGTATGTGGGTGGTGGGTTGTTGGGGGGGGTATTGTATGTTTTTTTTTACAGGGAAAAGAGCTGAATTCTTTGGGGCATGCCCTGCAAAGGGCCCTTTTAAGGGCTGGTAAGGTAAAAGAGCTTTGAACTTTTGTAATTTAGAATAGGGTAGGGCATTTTTTTATTTTGGTGGTCTTTGTTATTTTATTAGGGGGCTTAGAGTAGGTGTAATTAGTTTAAAATTGTTGTAATTTTTTTCTAATGTTTGTAAATATTTTTTTATTTTTGTAACTTAGTTCTTTTTTATTTTTTGTACTTTAGTTAGTTTATTTAATTGTATTTATTTGTAGATATTGTATTTAATTAATTTATTGATAGTGTAGTGTTAGGTTTAATTGTAGATAATTGTAGGTATTTTATTTAATTAATTTATTGATAGTGTAGTGTTAGGTTTAATTGTAACTTAGGTTAGGATTTATTTTACAGGTAATTTTGTAATTATTTTAACTATTTTAGCTATTAAATAGTTATGAACTATTTAATAGCTATTGTACCTGGTTAAAATAAATGCAAAGTTACCTGTAAAATAAATATAAATCCTAAAATAGCTATAATATAATTATAATTTATATTGTAGCTATATTAGGGTTTATTTTACAGGTAAGTATTTAGCTTTAAATAGGAATAATTTATTTAATAAGAGTTAATTTATTTCGTTAGATTTAAATTATATTTAACTTAGGGGGGTGTTAGGGTTAGACTTAGCTTTAGGGGTTAATCCATTTATTACAGTAGCGGCGAGATTCGGTCGGCAGATTAGGGGTTAATAATTGAAGTTAGGTGTCGGCGATGTTAGGGAGGGCAGATTAGGGGTTAATAATATTATTATAGGGTTATTGAGGCGGGAGTGAGGCGGATTAGGGGTTAATAACTTTATTATAGTAGCGGTGCGGTCCGCTCGGCAGATTAGGGGTTAATAAGTGTAGGCAGGTGGAGGCAACGTTGGGGGGGAAGATTAGGGGTTAATAAATATAATATAGGGGTCGGCGGTGTTAGGGGCAGCAGATTAGGGGTACACAGGGATAATGTAGGTAGCGGCGGTTTACGGAGCGGCAGATTAGGGGGTTAAAAAAAATATTCAGGTGTCAGCGATAGCGGGGGCGGCAGATTAGGGGTTAATAAGTGTAAGGTTAGGGGTGTTTAGACTCGGGGTTCATGTTAGGGTGTTAGGTGCAGACGTAGGAAGTGCTTCCCCATAGCAAACAATGGGGCTGCGTTAGGAGCTGAACGCTGCTTTTTTGCAGGTGTTAGGTTTTTTTTCAGCTCAAAGGGCCCCATTGTTTTCTATGGGGATATCGTACACGAGCACGTTTTTGAAGCTGGCCGCGTCCGTAAGCACCGCTAGTATCTAGCGTTCCAGTGGCGTTAAATTATGCTCTACGCTTCCTTTTTTTAGCCTAACGCACTGAAAACCCAGCCATTCTGTGAACTCTAAATACCAGCGGTATTTAAAAGGTGCGGGAGAATAAAAGCATGCGTAGCTAACGCACCCCTTTGGCCGCCAAACTCTAAATCTAGCCGTAAGATCATTAAAAAAATTATACAGAACCTGGCAGTAAAAGACATATGGAGACTGCAAAACCCGGATGCAAGAAATTGTACATGTCTATCTAGGGCCCACAAATCATTCTCCAGAATTGACCTATTCCTCATGGACGATAAGCTACTCAATTTAAAAGTGAAGACAGAGATTTTACCTATCTCCCTTTCTGACCATGCCCCCATTGTTCTTCAGATCCAGGAATCTGAAAGAAGATCTAAACAAGCTTGGTTTTTCTTTCCTACGTATTTATCAAAAGATCTAAAATTTAAAAACTGGCTTAATTCGAAATTTAAAGAATATGCGGGGCACAATGCAGACTATTGTAAGCACCCCATGATATTCTGGGAGGCCGCAAAAGCTGTCTTAAGGAGTGAAATAATATCATATATTTCTAACAGTCAGAAAAAATCAAAACTAGAGAGAAAGAAGTGATCAGTTCACTGATCAACTCCTATAATCAATATCTCTCAGTAAAAACAAGGGCAAATTGGTTAAAATATATAAAGGCTAAAAACGAAAGAGATACTTATTTAACATACCAGGCCACGTAAAAAGAATTAAAATTCCAAGCCAAATTCTATAGATTTGGAAACAAATCAGGTAAGCTTTTGGCTAAATTAGTAAAAGGAGCAAAAGGATCAGTGGTGATTGAATCACTCCAGCAGGAAGGGAAAATAATAACAAGGTGAGAAGAGATAGCGGATCTTTTCTCAGCTTATTATCAAGAGATATATTCCTCGAAAAAGTCAGATAAGATTCAATCTGATCAATTCTGGAGACAATTGACATTTCCAACTCTTATGCCAGAAGAGATGGAGACTCTAAATGCTCCTATTTGTGAGCCTGAAATAGAGAGAGTCATAAACAAACTTGCATTCGATAAGGCTCCCGATCCAGATTCATTACCCAATGAATTTTATAAAATCCTTTTGCCATCAATAGTTCTAAGTTTGGGTAGATTATATAACGCAATATATATAGATGGGCTATCAATCCCCTCCTCTTTCTCTGCATCAAACACAATATTAATACCTAAACAGGGGAAAGATCTCAGCATGAAAGAGTCTTACAGACCCATAGCTCTGCTGAACATAGATTATAAGATTCTAACCTCCATTTTAGTAAACAGATTACAATCTATCCTACCTACTATTATACACAGGGACCAAGCAGGGTTTCTTTATAAACGGAATTCATCAGCAAAGATAAGAGAGGTCTTGCTGATTGTAGATTATTTTTCACAGGAGAGTATGAGGTGTGGGGAGGGGCAGGACATCCCTGACCAGGCAGTCATTTCAATAGACGCAGAAAAAGCATTTGACTCGGTACATTATGAACATATAACTGAGACCCTAACTAAATTTGGTTTTGAAGGTAATTTTTGTCAATTTATAAGGAATCTTTATAATAAACCCTGCACGAAACTGCTGGTCAATAGTACCCTTTCTCCAGAGATTATCCTGGAGAGGGGAACACGACAGGGATGTCCTCTCTCTCCCCTGCTCTTCAATATTTCAATAGAACCCCTAGCAATTATGGTAAGACACCAGTTAGAGGGTATAAGACTTAGAAAAAAGGAGCTTAAAATTGCATTATATGCAGATGATATTCTTCTTTATTTATCAAATATTAAAGATAACAGGGATGTCCTCTCTCTCCCCTGCTCTTCAATATTTCAATAGAACCCCTAGCAATTATGGTAAGATACCAGTTAGAGGGTATAAGACTTAGAAAAAAGGAGCTTAAAATTGCATTATATGCAGATGATATTCTTCTTTATTTATCAAATATTAAAGATAACTTGCCAAAGTTATTATTAATCATTAAACAATTTGGATCCTTTTCAGGTAACAAAGTCAATACCTCGAAATTGGAACTTCTTTGGTTAAGGAAAAATAAAAATTCACCATCTGTTATACCTTTTAAGATAGTTTCAGGAGCATTCAAATATTTGGGTGTCCTAGTACCATCTAATCGAGAAAAGCTATATGAATTAAATGTTCCCCCAATACTTTCAGAGATCAAACAGAGTTTAATAAACTGGCAAAGTCTTCCATTATCCATATCAGGTAGGATAGCGTTGTTTAAAATGGTTTTACTTCTGAAATTGCTATATATCCTGCAAAATGTTCCGATAATACTTAAAGGGAAAGACATCCGGTTGCTTAATGCGGTATTGAGAAGATTCATATGGCAGAACAAAAAGCCTAGAATTGCTTTTTCCAAATTACAATTACCACTGAACCAAGGAGGTTTTGCATTACCAGATGAGCATTTATATAAATATGCTTTTCTAGCACTTATAGTGGCAGATTGGGTTTTTGCCAAAGATTACGTCACAAACAATAAATTAGAGATTAATATATGTTAACCATTCTTGCCGGTAGCTTTAACACATTGTAAACTGAAATTAATACCTCAGGAGTTGAAAACATTTAAAACAATCTATAACCCTATTCAGAGCTGGTGGAAAATGGGCAAGGTTCTATCTCTGGATTGTAATGTATCAAAGTTTGTTCCATTTCTAGACAATCCTAAATTTTTGGCTGGTTTAGAGTCAGCAACGTTTCAAAGATGGCATAGTGTAGGACTGGATAGGGTTATTCAGTTTATTGATAGAGAGAACCAATCTGTAAAAACTTATGAATCACTTAAGTATGAATTTGATATCTCTAATAAAGAATGTTTGGCTTACCTGCAGGCCAGACACTTTGTAGTGGAGCTATTGAGGGAAACGAATAGTCCATGGTCCTGGGAGAGATTGGAGGGGTGGTTAGCGATGGTGGGAAATGGACAGATGTCTATCTCTCCATGTTACCACCTTCTTGTCTCCCTCAAGGGCATATCAAATCTTGAGAAACTTTCAGCAGATTGGAACAACTTAATACCAGAAAGTAATATTGATGTACACCTGGTACAAGGATCTATTACAAGAATAGCTCAGACTACACTTTCTTCTACCTGGAGGGAATCGCAGGTCAAACTCTTATATAGGGTGTATTTCACCCCGGAGAAAGGTCTCAGATGTGGGAATATAGATTTTAATAAATGTCCAAAATGTTCAAAACCTGCTGCTGACCTGGTACACATGATATGGAGCTGTCCCAGAATAGGTCAATTCTGGATAAAAGTGGAATATTGGCTAAAAAATACTGTTAAGATTCTCCCTCTGGATCTATCCCTGAGCTATATTGTATTTTTGAGGAAGGATAGGGGGAAGCTACACCCTCAACATAAATTAATTAATATGACAGTTATTGCAGCCAGATATTTAATTTTTAAAAAATGGAAAATGTCTGCAATTCCATCGGTCACGGAGGTTAAAAATTGTCTAAAAAAACAATGTATATTAGAACAGATAGATACTAATATGAATGATGAAGGGGACATCAGAAAGTTTTTCACAAAGTGGTCATTATTTATTAAAATTTTCTCGGCAGCTGAAATAGATTATATGATCTTTTCATTCAGAAATTCGGAACTAGTATTATTGGGGGTGTGGTAGTCTCCCTCTTTTTTTTTCCTTTCTCTTTCCTGTCCTCTTTTCTTTTGGGCGGAGGGGGGGTGGGGGGAGGGGCGGAGGCATGCCTAAAACCAACTGATAAATGGTTGTCCTATAATTGGTCCTGTGTTGTTAAAGCGATCATAATTAGAGGGTAGTATAGGAAATAAAATAATGCAGCAGTATAAAATAGATAAACATGCTCATAATTAATAACTGTTGAACTTGGCTGTGCTAGGGGTTTGATCATGCCAATATTATTATTTATATATATGTATATTATTATTACTGTGTTAATAACTGTTAATTTAGTTATGGCTAATTTAAGTTGTATTATCAAGACAGTCAAGTTTGACTTAATTTATGTTGATGTTCATTTTGGGCCTTGCATGGCGTAAATAAATTGTTGGAAATTATTATGCTGAATAATAAAAATCAAAATTATAAAAAAATTAAATACTCTATCTGAATCATGAAAGTTTTTCTTAGACTTGACTGTCCCTTTAAAATTACATTCAATAAATCTATTTAGTATTTTCAAAACCTTTGTATTATTATTATTATTATTATTATTATTATTATTGATTGTATGATTAAGCCTGACCAACAAATGTGAAATAGATAACCGTTCTCTCCGCACCCTCTCCAGCATAGATCAGCGGCAATTGAAAACAAGTTTTTTAGTTGCTAGTGAGTCAGATACAATCTCTTTAAAAGTTTATAGTGGTTTCCAAGATACTTGTTGCCATTGTTTCCTATTTAAAACATAAGAAAACTATTTGTTCCAGGAGGCAACATAGCTTGGCATGGATGATGTGGTGGCTTGTAGGAACAGTTTGCATTTCAGTAAAAGTGTATGTCAATATGCTGTTGTTGCACAGTAAAGCCTCTAAAAGGATATAGATTCCTTGTCAAGAGTGATCTATATGTGTGTGAATTTAAAAAGTGGTTTAACTGGAAATATCTAAATAGGGTGAGGAAAATTATGCACTAAAGATTTAAGAGTCCTTTTTCTTTAGCTTATTATCATCAATGACTGCTAAAATTGTGATCATAGAGTGAATATTAAAGGGACAGTCTAGGCCAAAATAAACTTTCATGATTCAGATAGAGCATGTAATTTTAAACAATTTTCCAATTTACTTTTATCACCAATTTTGCTTTGTTCTCTTGGTATTCTTAGTTGAAACCTTAACCTAGGAGGTTCATATGCTAATTTCTTAGACCTTGAAGGCCATCTCTTTTCAGAATGCATTTTAACAGTTTTTCACCACTAGAGGGTGTTTGTTCACGTAATTCATATAGATAACACTGTGCTTGTGCACATGAAGTTATCTGGGAGCAGGCACTGATTGGCTAAACTGCAAGTCTGTCAAAAGAACTGAAATAAAGGGGCAGTTTGCAGAGGCTTAGATACACGATAATCACAGAGGTTAAAAGTATATTATTATAACTGTGTTGGTTATGCAAAACTGGGGAATAGGGATTAAAGGGATTATCTATCTTTTAAAACAATAAAAATTCTGGTGTAGACTGTCCCTTTAAATATTTCTGGTGGTCGAAAGGCTAGGCCTGGTTTAAATTTTGGATTGCCCTGAATAAGTGTTAATGGAGAAGGTGAAGTTGAAATAGTTTAAAGGGACAAGAATGACTACCAAATTGGGAAGCTTTCTTATATCATGTTCAAGCTGCACCCACCTTTTGTTGTCATGTGAGCACCATTCAATAATTCTTGGCAAATAAGCTTTCATACGATACTTCTTCAAGTCAGGTATACCTAATTCTCCCATCATGGAGGACAGGTATAAAGTGTATTGGATAATCATTTTACATTTTTATAAATAATGGCCTGAATTACAACTAAAGTGCAAAAATATTTTTGCTCTCATGTTACAAGTCCAAAGTGATTTGTAAGACTCAAGTGATAGTTTTGGGCTTGTTGTTAAGCTGTTGGCGTGATAAGCTGAGAGTGTGCTAAGCTACTGGAGTTCTACATGTAGTTTTGTGCTATGCTATAACTAATAATGGTTTACTTTAGGTTTCAAAAATTACATTTTACAAAGGTATTTCGGACTGCTCTCATGCACAACACTTAACTCACAAAAACTTATACACAGAATAAAGGACACAAATTTGGTTTTACAAGTGGATGATTAAATATTTTAACCAAAACATCTTAATGCGACCAAAACTTTTTTTGCCTGCATTATACTTTCTATGAACAGCAAAGTGAGAGCTTTAAGCATGCTCATTGACTTGCATTGTAAGTGGTGAGTTAATTGGACATAAAACTTATATGCTAAATCACTTGAAAGTGATGCAGCATAACTAAAAAGCTGACAGGAAAATATCGCCTAAACATCTCTATGTAAAAATGGAAGATATTTGACCTCACAATTTCCTCAGCTTACCAGAGTAAGTGCTGTGTCAAAGTAACCTTTTAGTTACTGCCCAGCTGCAGGTAAAAAAAAAAAAAAAAGGACGAAATAAGGAGCAGCCAATCAGCAGTGCTGAGGTGATGAACTCTAGGGAAATAACATGTGTGCATGAGGCACGCTTTCTTGCAAGCCCTGGGGCAGGCATACTGATTTGCTACTTAAAGCTTTTTACAATGGGTGAATACTTAAGACATTTTAAGGTAAAATAACTTTCTTTTTTACATAAAGATGTTCAGGTAATATTTTTTAGTCAGCTTATTACAGCTATGCTGCATCACATTTTTAAGTTTTTCAACATTTGGGTATCATGTCCCTTTAAGGGTTGCACTTGAGCTCAATCCAAAATACCACTGTCAAATTTAGTCCTTCCGGTTGTGCTTGAGTGATAGCTAACATGAATTTTATTGTGCATCCCCTTGAATGTCTTTTATGTGAGGGAATTAAATGCACCTGCACTAATTGACATGCAGTTATTAGCGCACCCTATTGCTTAAGTGATCTAATGTAATATAAGTACAAAAATAGAAGTGCTAGCGATTGTGCTTTATCGATGTTAACACACAATGGGCTAGATTACAAGTGGAGCACTATTTAATATTCCCGCTCAAGCGTTAACTGTGAAAGAAGTAAACATTTTGCGCACATTGGGTTGCACTAGTATTATGAGCTGAAAGTAAACTGGTTTTGCTTGTGCGATAAACCAACGCATGTAAAAAACCGAACTTAGAATATCAAGTGTGCGATAAGCTAATCCCCCATAAAAGTCCATGGAGCAAAAAAAGTGGAAAAAACCCTACTCATGCACAAACACAATTGCATATTCTCAAGTGCTAACCCGACATGAAAATCTTAATGTTTCACATTCCAATGTTCTTTACATAGCAGAATATGTTCTATTTATTCATAAATACATATTTCTACATATATCTTATGCTTTTGTTTGGTAAAATATATATTTATACCTCCATATATACATAAATATATAGGTATAGATATATGCAGATAGACCGTATATAGAAATATCTATTTATAAATACATAGAACATATTGTGCTATGTACAGAACAATGGAATGGGAAATATTTACAGTACACAGTATAACACTCTATTAAAAATGAATATTGCATAAATATGTTTTTTCATGTTTTCAGCTACTTAACTGAAAAAGGCTTAAATGCACTTATATAGTATATTGTCTATATATATATATATATATATATATATATATATATATATATATATATATATATATATATATATATATATATATGTACATGTGTATTAATGTGTTTATATGTGTATATATGTCTGTAAATACATATATATACACATATGAATACATAAATACATATGTACACATATATAGTCATATACTGTATATATACATACATATCCATCTTTAGATATGTACGTATATACGTATTTATCTCAATGTTAAAGCCCTTTTCCTGCCTTTTTTTCTTCTGACACCTGTGACCCCATATCTTTGAGCCTTTATAACTTTGTTGTGCAATATTTATTTTAATAACTGTACTTTTAAATATATTTTTAATGTGTTTTGTGACTTTTGATTATTTTTTGCGAAACAGTTAATAAGAACTCTGAGGTTGCTCTAACCCAACACGGGTTAACTTCAATTGCGCTCAAGTGACCACATTAGCTTTCAACTTGTAATATGAGCAGAAAACCCGATGTGTTAAAATACCCTTGATAAACCTCTTATCTCTCATGCGTAACTGTTAACGCGCCCCTCTTAATCTGGTCCAATAGTTTATTATTTTTGTGCTCCATTTGTAATCTAGGGCTATGTTTTCTATTAAAAAAATCACTAGATAAACATCACAGATAACGGTTTTGTGTTTTTATCAGGGGTTAAGAAATAGAACTTAATGTGTTTCAATAGCAAAAGCACTTTGTGATTGTGATAACTGAAATAAAACACACTGATAATGCTAGACAATTTTAAGCAACTTTCAAATTTACTATTTACTATTATCAATTTTTATTTGTTCTCTTTGTATCTTTATTTAAAAATCAGGAATGTACGTTTAAAAGTCTGCCAATTTTTGGTACAGCACCTGGGTAGTGTTTGCTGATTGTTGGATAAGTGTAGCCATCAATCAGCAAGCTGTACCCAGGTTGCTGAACCAAAATGGGCCGGCTATTAAGCTTACTTTCCTGCTTTTTCAAAAACAGATACCAAGAGAACAATAGGAGTGCTCTATCTGAATAGTGAAATAATAAAAATGGGTTTCATATCCCTTTAAGCTTGCAAAGATATCTAACAAAAACTTTAAAAAAGCAAAGCATCTTATTTTGATATAATTTCTTTTTGCAATGGAATTGATGTGTTATTGTTAAGTCATCATTTATATCTTCCTTTAACAAGATAGTCGCTCTGTCTTATCCATTCATGCATGATCGTCATTTATGCTTGGTTAATATGTTATAATAAAGCATGTTTTTTTATAGAGTCATTTCTCTAATGATTAGAAACATTATTATCTGAATAATTAGTCATTTCCAGATAAGCAGGAGTTCCGAGACTATGTTTCATAAATGCATTATGCTTAACTGAGGTTAAAAGTTATTTGATTTCAGGTTTTAATTAATATATTATTTTTAAAGCACAGGTCAACCATTCATTTAATTTAAATGACATGCTTGTTGTAAATACATTTCTAATTGCCTAAACGTCCCATTGTACAGAGCCAACTACTATTTGCTTGATTGTCACGTGCTGGTAATTATGTCCCTCTTGTTCTCCCCATTTATGTTTTGTTTTTCATAAAATAACACTGACTTCTACCCCCTACTGGACCACCCAGATCTGCCAATATCACTGACATACTTAGACGACTCAGTTTTCACCTTCAAAGAGACTAAACTCTGCCTCTCAGTTCAAAGAAAAAAATAGGCCAATGGTTTAAAGTATAACTATAATTTAAAAATGTAACAAAAAGGTAACACAATGCGTGTCCTTCAATCAAAATGTAATGAAAATGGCTAGTGTTTATATTGTGATTTCATTTGTCATCTAATTGTCCAAAAGACTCGTTTTAAAGACCAGCAATAATAAAGTGTTGCTTGTAACTTCTTTATAAGCTGTAACAGTATATTTTTTATTAGAATTTTTCATTGAGACAAATGTTTTGTCATCTATGTGCAAAACAAATGATTGAAGCTAATATATCTTTATTTATGTCTATTACATATGAATGTAAATTGTTCAGTTACAGATCTAAGCTATATTTTCTTTACAGGATTTTTTTTTTGTTTCGGACAAAATGTTCTTTTCAGTAAATTTAAAATTTTCATCGATGTTCATGGTTGCATTTGTTTCAAAAAATTTTGTTTGAAATTTTCATTTCAAACTAAAATTTTAATTTTGAGCTACAATACAGATTCTTGCCATTTTTTCTTTATCTGAAGCTGTTATCAGCTTTATTAGCTTTACTTTTGTCATTCTATGTAATTCTTAAAGGGACAGGAAACACCAAATATTGAATTCATGAATCAGATAGAACATACAATTTAAAACAACTTACTTCATTCTCTTGTTATCCTTTGCTGAAGGAACAGTATTGTACTACTGACAGCTAGCTGACCATATCTTAGCCAATCAAAAAAATAAATGTATGTAGGCAACAATCACCAGCTAGCTCCCACTATTGTATGCATTTTCATTTTTATATTTGTGGAGACCTGATCCTCTTCTTGCCAGAGCCCCGGCTACGCTAACACCTGGCTTACGCTCTTGGTTCCCAGGACCTGCACTAACTTAAGTGCAGGTCCTGCGAGTCGAGCGCACTAAGCCTCCTGTTAGTGTGGCCGAGGCTCTGGCAAGAAGAGGATCAGGTTAGTGCGCTCTCCAGAGCATTAGGGTAAGTATTTAACCATTTAAAAAAAAATTAACAAAACAAATGAATGCTGACCAATAGTATTTTTCTTTCATTTTAGTTAGTTCATTCAATCCCATTTTTGTGACGAATGCTCATTAATCTGAAAATGAATGCACATGTCTAACAAGCATATTGAAAATAGAAGTGTTTTTAAAAGTAACTTTCCAATTTACTTATTTGATCTAATCTGCTTCCTTTTCTTGGTATCCTTTGTTGAAAAGCATACCTAAAGGTAGACTGTGGCTCAGAAGTAGGAAGGAAGCTAGCACATGATTGGTGGCTGCCTCTTCACATTGATTTAGCAATATGTTTTGCAAGTTCCCTATATGTAGTGCATTTCTGCAAATTCACTAAAGGATACCAAGATAATGAAGCACAATTTATAATAGAAATAAAATGAAAAGTTGCTTACAGATGTATGCTCTGGTTGCATTTCTCATGGACTTCTCAACCGGGATGGTCATTTGTTTGTTAATAATTACTTTCTATTTGGGTTACAAATGATTAAACCAAAGAACAAATACAACACAGTACATGGTCCCATACATACATAATTACACACTAATTTTCCATACCACACATACAATTTGTTTACTGAGTCTGAGTCTCAGTTTTTTCTTATAGTTGTACTATTTAAAAAGTTGCTGCCGGCAGAAAACATTTATTTTAATCCCACCAAGAAGGGCTCTGACTCCTCAAAATGCAGCCGCAGGCCCTTTCCTTACCCATCTACCACAGGAGCCGCAGGAACATCAATGGCTGGCAGTCTGTTTTGATTGTTTGAGTCATGACCTTCGGCCAGTGTTGCACATATATTATGGGCTCCATTCTATGAAGCAATGTAAGCTGATCCGGAGCCCTTGTGGGGCATGTTCACACCTGTGAGCCTGCTTCCCGTTATGTAAGAAGCACCAGTCATTAGACCGCTGCTTCTTACACTCTTCACCCCCTTTGAGGTGTCGAAGAGTAATCATTGAGAGCTTGCTCACTCTCTGTGATTGATAGTCCCTTCTCTCGCATGGCTCATCGTACTCATCGTATGCAGCAAAGTCTTGTGGACAGCTTCTCAAGTTGAGAAGCGTTATGCATGTCTTTTAATACATGGGGCCTTTAGTGTGACTGACCCATTTACAAAAAGCTGTAGAACCACCAGAATTGCTATGCTGCTACTTTGACAAAACCACCAGATGTTTCTGCCCATAGCCTCGTACAATTCATCCACAGATCTGCACCTCTGAGCAATCTGCAATAAATTAAAAATCACCTTTTCATTTCACTCCCTCCCTCTGAGAATACTGGTTGGCTAGGAAGAATCACAGGCTTTCACTGACAGGCTGAGAGAAACTGTCAATCAATTCTGATGCTCCTTCCTGGTCTGCATTCATTGGATAATGCCTGCTTGCATCATAAAAACAGCATACACCAACCAAAAACCAAAATGTTAAATGGAAATAAAGTGTGAAGATTAAAAAGTTTGCTTTATTTATTATATTCTTCAAAATATATGTTTGCCTCTAGATAGATTTAATCCTCAATGTCAGCTTTGATCGGCTTCCTAGAATGATGAGCCATGATTGTGGGCCTAACCTGGCATCTTGAGAAATTGTCTGTGAATTCCACCTTGGGATAACTTTACATATTGGGTGTAGTTACCTCAAACAAGGCATTACCTCCTGTTATAATCCTACTGCCACCATTTCTTCAACACCAAAATTAACATTTCCTAGAGACACCTTACATCCTTCTGCAGGGAATGTTTCTCTCCCATGCTACAAAAGAACTACATAGAGTCTTAGGCGCCGATTTAATGCGTTTCCATGCGAGTCTTCACAAAAAAAATAATAAGAAGCAGCGGTCATAAGACCGCTGCTCCTTAACTCATCCCCCACCTCTGAGGATATGATTGGGATGATTGACACCCCCTGCTAGTGGCCGATTGTGCAGGGGGTGGCATTGCACAAGCATTTCACAGCGGATCATGTCCACCCGACACTTGATAAATCGGCCCCTTAGAATAATTTAAAAGCAATGCTGCAGACCTCTAAAATCAATATAAATAAATGTAAGCATTCTTTGCAGCTTTGCATATAGATACAGTCATCTTTTGCAAAAGATTGCGTCAATTATTTTATGATCACTTCCTGCTCAGACAGTCAATAGCAGCTGAATTACTTATAACAACAAATAGACATTAACAATTGCATGTGCTTTTCATTTTTAGAAAATGCTGATGATTTACAAACCTCTCAATGCATATTTTACTTACATGCTTCTTAGCTTTTTCATGTAGCTTGTTGAACATGTGCACCAAAAAAACAGCAAACAGATCAATTTATAGGTTTAGGAAATTATTCTTGTTATGCCCCTTATAACGGAATACCCTACAGCTAACATTTACCTGAGAATATGTCTGATGTATGTGATCTACATCTGATAACTATTGTCCTGATTGGAAGAATACCTATTTCTAGCATTGTAATACTTAAACTGACATCCACAAAATCTTGACTTAATCTAGCCAATCTATTGACGTGTCAGTCCAAGACCTGCATGTCTCTTTCTCTTTTCCTAGCTTTTTCTTCTGTCACCCAGCTACCTCCTAGGATATCCTCTTATCCACAAGATATACTTTAACTACCAGACCCATTTATAAACTGCTTAGTAATAATATTTTCATTAATAGCAAATGTTCCTCAATATAAAATTAAAGAGAGACAGCGTGCTCAGACTTGTAGCAGATGTATGAACCCTAGACAGTAAACATATGTCAAGATAAGCACTGGGTGATACACTTACTCCTAAGCACACTCATATATTGCCTTTTTCCTGTATTTTTATGGGATATAAAATACATAATTGGATAACCAAATAGAATATTTAATTATACATAGTAAAAGGAAGTTTGCAAAACATTTTGACCCATTGCTATCTTGTAATTTGATAGAGCAGAGAACACATTGAGATCATAATATCAAAGGATTAGTTAAAGGGACAGTCAAGTCCCAAAAAAACTTTCATGATTTAAATAGGGCATGCAATTTTAAACAACTTCCCAATTTACTTTTATCACCAATTTTGCTTTGTTCTCTTGGTATTCTTAGTTAAAAGCTAAACCTAGGAGGTTCATATGCTAATTTCTTAGACATTGAATACTGCCTCTAATCTGAATGCATGTTGACCACTACAGGGCATTAGTTCATGTGTTTCATAGATAACATTGAGCTCATGTACGTGAAGTGATCTAGGAGTGAGCACTAATTGGCTAAAATGCAAGTCTGTCAAAAGAACTGAAATAAGGGGGCAGTCAGCAGAAACCTAGATACAAGGTAATTACAGAGGTAAAACGTGTATTATTATAACTGTGTTGTGATGTAAAACTGGGGAATGGGTAATAGAAGGGATTATCTATCTTTTAAAACACAAATTCTGGTGTTGACTGTCCCTTTAAAGTGTACTAAAGCTTGGCTATATGTTACATTTTTTTTTTTTTGGCCCCTTTTCATGAAGTCAAGCTCTGAAAATTGTAGCTTTTCTTATTCTCAGAGTCTGCACACTGCAAAATATACAAGGTGATGTAAGCAGAAAATAAATAAATTACATAGATAGTCTTTCATGGTAAAGAACAAAGGTATTCACAGGATCTATACTATGCTAATCTTCAGCCTGGCTACATGGAAAATGACAATCCAATACACATACAAAGTATTACAAGTTTATAAGTCCACCACAATAATCCCCTCTGCTATCCAGCTAGGATACAGGGACACTTTAAATGTAGTACTCACGTTGTTTCCAAATCATACTGTGTGGATGTTAGTCCTGAATCATTATGGGTACATACAGTACATCCACGCAAACGTTTGTGCCCTCCTCATGTTTCTCCTAGGGCACCAGCAAGGGCATGCAACAGTGACTCATGACACATCCTCGTTATCCGGTACCCAATCACTATATACTCTCCACCTCATTTCTGTAACATCACTTGGTATCACTTCCTATAGCGTTATTTGAGACCACATGCCTATGGTTACTTTAGTTATGTCTAAAGTTGTTAGAGAAGGGGAAGGGAGTAAGTGGGGTGTTGTAAATAGCAGAATCGGCCTGAGAGTGAAAGTTGGATAGTGTTTGAGAGAAAACCAAAGGCCAGAACTAATAAGCGTAGGAGAAACAGTAAACATATTAAAGAGCAAATATAAGTATAAAACTCATATACAGCTGCATAATATGTGTATATATAAATTAGCTCAAATAAAAGTATATTAAGAGTAGTGATAGATATATTAGACATTAAGATGTATTTTCATATAAAGTTTTGGTAGTATGTCATAAAGTGAGAGTCTAAATTATGTTCCTCCTTTATGGTCTTGAAATGATTTATCATTTTTATCTCAAATGTTTTTCATTCAGGAGAGTCCTTAAAATTCCCTTTAAGTACCTTAATCTTGAGGTTTTAAATTAAGTGATCACTCTTGGTGAAATGATGTCCAACCGGAGTACAGTATTTATCTTTCTTGTGGTTTTTGATTAACATTCATCTTAAGATGTAGCTTAAGGCCAGTTTCTCCAGTGTAGCAGCACCTTGGTCACATGCTGTACACTGTATCATGTACACCACATTTGCAGATATGCATGAATATGGTCTATAAATGTTGAATGTTTTGTTTTTGTGTTTGGCTGTGTTATTTTCACATATATGTTGGCACAGTTTGTAGGGAGATTTGTTGCATCGTACAGTACCATTCTGTTTACGTTCCTGTTCTGGAGTCAATTTGCTGCGGACCAATCTTTGTCTCAGGTTTGGCAGTTATTTAAATGCTAGTATCAAGGGTTAAGGAAATATTTCTATAAGTATGGGGTCCTTTGAGAGTACTGACTGTAGATATTTAATAATTTTACGTATTTCCTCTAGTGTTTGATTATAGGTCAATACCAGAGAATATTGTATATTTCTTTTCTTTCTATTGAAGAAGCCTTTCCCTTGGTGTTTTAGGGCAGATTTATTTTTTATATTGTCCTTTCCTTGTAGCTCTTTTGCTGAAATGACTCTGACAGTGTGCTCCGGTGTTTGTCTCGGTCTTCAGTGTCAGAACAAATACAGTGGTATCTGATAGTCTGGCTGTAGATACAAATTGGTTTTGTGTGATTGGGATGGAAGCTGGAATTGTGGAGGTAGCTGTTACCTGTATGTTGGTTTTCTGTACACAGATGAATGAAGGGTGCCATTATGGCAGAATCCAGGAAGCTCACACTGTGTTTTGATAACATAGTTTTGAGTTTTATTGATGAGTGGAAAAAAATAAATGATTTATGAAAGTGTAGAAAACTTTCTTCTCCTTCTATCTATTTTATGAAAATGTTATTTATGCAGTGAGAATATGGTATTTGGAGATGAGGTGAGGTGTTAGAAATCTCTGTTCCAAGTAAACCTTATTAGCGTGTTGTGGTGACTTTTTGTGCCTATCGCTGCCTTGTTTATTTGTAAATAGCTTTTGTTGTTGAAATTGAAATAGTTGTGCATGAGTATACATTTTGGCAATAATTTTACTATCATATTTGTGTGTAATTTACCGAACGAGAGAAATTCAACACAGGCCTCAATACCATCATTATGTGGGATGGTATAATATAAATATTTCACATCCATGGTTACCAGTATTATTATTGCAGGTCGTTTTGTGATTTAGCTAGGTTTATTGAGAAAGGTTGTGTTGTCTCGTATAAAGCTCTCAGTGTTAATAACTAGGGACTTAAGAATAATCTACTAGGACAGATATTTGTTCAGTCAGTACCTGCTATAATGGACCTGCTATAATGGGTCATCCTGGGCTTACTGGATTGTGGATTTTAGGCATCATATAGAAAGTCCCCATGTTAGTTGGGCTGTATATTCCTTGGTGGGAGAAATATTTGCTCAGCCCCTAATACTAGCATTTAAACAACCACATCATATGTAGAGTGTGTGTGTGTATATATATATATATATATATATATATATATATATATATATATATATATAATGCTGTTGAGTTCATGATTCAGTTTCTTTTAACAGCTTTGTGTCTCATTCCATCTAGCTTAAAAAGTTTTGCATTTTCTTTTTTAGCTTTCTATTTCATTGCATATTCTTTTATATATATTTTTTACATAAAGACAAGCCTTTATATATGGCAAATGAAATGTCAATTTCTCAAAAATTTCCTTTACAGCTTTTCTTATAAAGTTATGTTAATTTTTTTTTTTTCAATCATACCTTTGGCAAGACAGCACTTTTTATCAAAAGGAAAACTCAGTAAAATGATAACATGAATCCCAATGTTATATTTATAGAACACCAGCTAAAATCTGGGACATACTGTATTGGTACTATGTGAAACATATTACCATTTTAAAGTCTTTTAAAATATACTATAAAAGCCCCTTATATTGTATAGCTGTTGTTAAGTAAAGGCTCTTCAAATAATGAGAACATAAAAGCAGCAAAGAAAAGGCTTTGGATTAAAACTTGAAGTGAACCAAAAATCTTTATTAGTTTATTTTTTGGAAAATCCTAAAAAGTAATATAAGAACTTTAATACTGGAATAAAAGAATTGTTTTTGGTCGAGTCAAACTTCACAGTATAATGAAATCCCATGTTATTAAGTCATAAAAATCCGTATTTTAGATCAAGGATACTTAAACTTCAGTGGGATTTAAAGTAGTCTACTTATGCATGGACAAAGCAAGAAAAATACAATTTCTGCATTTGATTCTCAGAAATTGTGAAGATTTGTAGGTAGCTGAATTCTACTCCCTCATATTCTCCTTCTCAAAATGCAGAGAAAAGTATTCTTTTGCAGGTTTTTAACCATGATATTAGTTTGGATACATTACAGTAGAAAATGAAATAAAATGCTATGTTACGCTAACTCTCATCTCATTACATGCTCCTTGGTTTGCGGGCGCTTCAGGATGGTCAATGGGCAGAACTAAAGTTTGCAAATCGGACATATGGCTGTCTCAGAAGGAGAATGGAAGAGAGTTGAAAGTCCTGGTGCTTGAGTATGCACACATGTTTCTAGAGTGCTCACGGAGCCTGCCAAAGCTTTGATCTTATGAGTGCTGCTATAGAACTAATGATGATATGCTTTATGATTTATTGGATGACACCAAAATTGTTAAATTTATAAAGCTATAATTTTAAATGGTGATTAAATACACATTTATGTTGAAAGCATTTGATTGACATACTGACCATATATACCAAATATCACAGTTATACTAAATGCATACATTTCTTGAAATATAATAATTGCAAACAAGTAAATACTGCTAAATTTAAAAAAGAGCTGCTTACGTGTTTTTCCACAATAGGTTTCCATATGGGTCATGTCATTTTCATATATTTATGCATATTCAAGAAATTTTAACTCAAGTATATGGATGTGTATTATACACTTATAGAAAACTCAGAACTATAGTCCAAAAATCAATTTAAATTTTACATATTAGGGTCAAAACCATATAGATGCTTGTATCTTTGCATGGAATCCATGTAACATTTGTAATTTGTCATTTATTAAGACTGTTTTTTTTATTTTGGGGGGCTTTTTATTTTGATAGGGCTATTAGATTAGGTTTAATTAGTTTAAATATTTGATCATTTCTTTTTTATTTTGTGTAATTTAGTGTTTATTTTATTTTGTAATTTAGTTAATTGTATTGAATTAATGTAATTTATTTAATTGTAGTGTAATGTTAGGTGTTAGTGTAAGACAGGTTAGGTTTTTTTTTTACAGGTAAATTTGTATTTATTTTTTCTAGGTAGCTAGTAAATAGTTAATAACTATTTACTAACTAGTCTACCTAGTTAAAATAAATACAAACTTGCCTGCGAAATAAAAATAAAACCTAAGATAGCTACAATGTAACTATTAGTTATATTGCAGCTAGCTTAGGGTTTATTTTACATGTAAAGTATTAGTATTAGTTAGGGGTGTTAGGGTTAGACTTAGGGTTAGGTTTAGGGGTTAATAACTTTAGTATAGTGGTGGCGGTGACATTGGCGGTGACATTGGGGGGCGGAAGATTAGGGGTTAATAATATTTAACTAGTGTTTGCGATGCTGGAGTGCAGTGGTTTAGGGGTTAATATGTTTATTATAGTGGCAGCGAAGTCCGGAGTGGAAGATTAGAAGTTAATAATTTTATTTTAGTGTTTGCGATGCGGGAGGGCCTTGGTTTAGGGGTTAATAGGTAGTTTATGGGTGTTAGTGCACTTTGTAACACTTTAGTTATGAGTTTTATGCTACAGATTTGTAACGTAAAAACCCATAACTACTGACTCGTAATAGCAGAGGTAGTGAAAAAGCAGCGTTATGAGGCTTTTTCACTCATAACACAAAACTCCTAATCTAGCTGAAAAGTATTCACAGGATCTTTACTATGCTAACCTTCAGCCTGGCTACAGGGAAAATGACAATCCAGTACACATACAAAGTATTACAAGTTTATAAGTCCTCCACAATAATCCCCTCTGCTATCCAGCTAGGCTACAGGGACACTTTAAATGTAGTACTCACGTTGTTTCCAAATCATACTGTGTGGATGTTAGTCCTGAATCATTATGGGTACATACATCCACGCAAACGTTTGTGCCCTCCTCATGATTCTCCTAGGGCACCAGCAAGGGCATGCAACAGTGACTCCTGACACATCCTCGTTATCCGGTACCCAATCACTATATACTCTCCACCTCATTTCTGTAACATCACTTGGTATCACTTCCTATAGCGTTATTTGAGACCACATGCCTATAGTTACTTTAGTTATATCTAAAGTTGTTAGAGAAGGGGAAGGGAGTAAGAGGGGTGTTGTAAATAGCAGAATCGGCCTGAGAGTGAAAGTTGGATAGTGTTTGAGAGAAAACCAAAGGCCAGAACAAATAAGCATAGGAGAAACAGTAAACACATTAAAGAGCAAGTATAAGTATAAAACTCATATACAGCTGCATAATATGTGTATATATAAATTAGCTCAAATAAAAGTATATTAAGAGTAGTGATAGATACATTAGACATTAAGATGTATTTTCATATAAAGTTTTGGTAGTGTGTCATAAAGTGAGAGTCTAAATTATGTTCCTCCTTTATGGTGTTGAAATGATTTATCATTTTCATCTCAAATGTTTTTTATTCAGGAGAGTCATTAAATTCCCTTTAAGTGCATTATTCTTGAGGATTTAAATAAAGTGAACACTCTTGGTGAAATGATGTCCAACTGGAGTACAGTATATTGTCTGTATTGGCATACAGACAACCACCTAACCTAAAGCAGAAACTGGTACATAGGAAGCTACCCCTTGAGAAAAAGAGCACTCAGAATGGAACCAAGTGCTGCTATAAAGCTGTCTGCAAACTGTGTCAACATGTTTGTGAAAGCAGCACAGCAAATCACAATAATAAATCTTATAACATTAAAGGGGCATATTCATGTATATCTGCAAATGTGGTATACATGATACATTGCACTGCATGTGAAATGGGATGCTATATTGGAGAAACAAGCCAAAAACTGCACCTTCGAATGAACTTACCCAGACACTCAATCAAAAACCACTGTGAAACAAAATACTGCACCACTGTTGGTCACCATTTCACCCAACCTGACCACTCCATCCAAAACCTCAAAATCAAAATTCTCATAGGCAACTTCAAAAACACCATGGAAAGAAAAACCTTTGAAATGAAAATGATAATGCACTTCAACTTGTTTAATTCTGGACTAAATGTGGACTCGGGATTCTTAACACATTATCAACATTTTTTGTAATGTACTTTCATTTAGTCAATTACATTGTATATTCCAAATTCTTTATACATAGGTACACAGGTAAGCCTATGTCCACACTTTTGTCTTTTTTTAACTTTTGTATTCCCCCTGTATATACAATTTCACATCTTTATAGATATTGATTCAATGTTGATATATAACTTTGTCAGTATATGCTCTATGTATAGCTATATATTTCCCCTGTCTGTTCTCCTACACTGGACACTGTCTGCCTGTTACCTAAGCCCCCCTCATGATTTTTACGACACCTCCTCCTCTCCCTGCACTGTCTTCTTAGCTATTCTGTGTTTTAAGATATAATCTGTAAATTCCATTGAATTGGTCAGTATTGCTTTAGACTTGATAAAGGAAGGAACTCTTACGAAACCTTGTCAACTTATAAATGTATAGTTAGTCCAATAAAAAAGTATCATTGCTCAATGCAATACTCTTGTTATTTTGATATCTAAATCTCTGGACTAACACGGCTACTCCAATCAACGTATGTATATATATATATATATATATATATATATATATATATATATATATATATATATATATACGATGCTATTGATTTAATGATTCAGTTTCTTTTAACAGCCTTGTGTCTCATTCCATCTAGCTTAAAAAGTTTTGCATGTTCTTTTTTAGCTTTCTATTTTATTGCATATTTTTTTATATATATTTTTATATAAAGACAAGCCTTTATATATTGCAAATGAAATGACAATATCTCAAAAATTTCCTTTACAGCTTTTCTTATAAAGTTATGTTAATTTTTTTTTTCAATCATACCTTTGGCAAGACAGCACTTTTTATCAAAAGGAAAACTCAGTAAAATGATAACATGAATCCCAATGTTATATTTATAGAACACCAGCTAAAATCTGGGACATACTGTATTGGTACTATGTGAAACATATTACCATTTTAAAGTCTTTTAAAATATACTATAAAAGCCCTTGTATTGTATAGTTGTTGCTAAGTAAAGGCTCTTCAAATAATGAGAACAAAAAAGAAGCAGCAAAGAAAAGGCAGTGGATTAAAACTTGATGTGAACCAAAAATCTTTATTAGTTTATTTTTTGGAAAATCCTAAAAAGTAATATAAGAACTTTAATACTGGAATAAAAATAATTGTTTTGTTGTGTCAAACTTCACAGTATAATGAAATCCCATGTTATCAAGTCATAAAAATCCATATTTTATATCAAGGATACTTAAACTTCAGTGGGATTTAAAGTAGTCTACTTATGCATGGACAAAGCAAGAAAAACACAATTTCTGCATTTGATTCTCAGAAATTGTGAAGATTTGTAGGTAGCTGAATCCTACTCCCTCATATACTCCTTCTCAAAATGCAGAGAAAAATATTCTTTTGCAGGTTTTTAACCATGATATTAGTGTGGATACATTACAGTAGAAAATGAAATAAAATGCTATGTTACGCTCTCATCTCATTACATGCTCCTTGGTTTGTGGGTGCTTCAGGATGGTCAATGGGCAGAACTAAAGTTTGCAAATCGGACATATGGCTGTCTCAGAAGGAGAATGGAAGAGAGTTGAAAGTCCTGGTGCTTGCGTATGCACACGTGTTTGTAGAGTGCTCATGGAGCCAGCCAAAGCTTTGATCTTATGAGTGCTGCTATAGAACTAATGATGCTATGCTTTATGATTTATTGGATAAGACACCAACAATTGTTCAATTTATAAAGCTATAATTTTTTTTTCTATTTATTATTTTTATTGAAGACACAAAGAAAAAAACAATAAGGTAACATTCACAATTACAAAGTCAAATATACATAAAATTGTACAAGAGTGTGAGAATACGCATACCCCCCCCTCGTGCAACATGCTGATAAAACATAAATTTGTCAATGAAAAGAGTTCAAGGTTTCAAAATGTGTCAAGTGAAATGCAAACAATATTCATACCATGTACATCATAATATGTAAATGTAAAAAATAAAGAATATAACAAATATAAAGGATAGTCTTCCTGTGTCTGCCTTAAAAGATTTTATATTATAACGCAATGGGTTAGGTTTCATCATGTATAAGTAATATAACAAAGGTTGAATCATTGAGTTCAGAACTTATCAAAGTTACAAAAGAGTGTTAGAAGATATTTCTGTTCATTATCTTTTTATTTTTTATTTTCTCCCTTTAGGGGGTAAAGGGAAGTTGTAGGATATGAGTTTGAAATCTATGCCAGACTAGTAGGTTTATGGGGAAGGGAAAGAGGAAAGAAGGGGAAGGGAGACAGAGGGAGAAGGGAAAAAAGGGGGGAGAAAGGGGGGGGCTTGAAAAAAGAGGAGAGAGCGGAATTCCCCACTTCAACTTTAACTGATCTTTGCCCAAACTTCCCAAGCCTGACAGTGGAGCTGTGTCTTATTGTTGGAGGTAAAAATGGGGCATTCCATAGTCTCCAAGTAAGTCATGGTTCTAGAGATATCATTCCAGGTGGGGATTGCGGCCTGTTTCCACATACAGGCAACAGACAGCTTTACCTCCATCAGAAGGTAGATACTAATCAAGTTATTTGGGGTAAGAGAAGACCCAATGGATAGATGGAACAAAACTGTTTGTGGATTAGTCCACATGTTGGGATTAAGATCAAAACATCTTCTAGAGAGCATCTCCCACAGGGGGATCAGCAATGAACATTCCCACCACAAGTGGGCCGGTAAACCAACTGTTCCGAAGCCTCTCCAAAACAGAGGTGAATTTTAAGGGGGAGATTTTGAAGAGCCTCAGAGTCATTAGATGCCATTGAGTACAAACTTTAAGATGCAATTCTTGTAGGGTAACGCAGTGGAGGGCTTTCCTGGTTACTGAGATAGCTATTGACCAATCTTCCTGTGAGGCTTGAAACCCGAGGGATCTTTCCCAGGTGATAATATGGGCAGATTTGTAGTAGACGTTTGGATTGAGCAAATCCTGATAGGAGATTGACAATGCTCTAGGTATCCTTCTGGCCATATCCCAATGCTTCTCCCAATTAGTACGGGCTCGCATTGGAAGTTCAGTGAATCCCCAAGCTCTCAGAAGACTTGCAATATCTGGTATGGATTATATGTGGACCTGAAATTAGCAAGTGAGATAAGTTGACCATTCAGAAAAAGGTCCCCCACATTGGTGATACCATGTGAGAGCCATAGTTGTGGATGTGAGTCTCGCAGCGCCTTAAGAAGGCCCAGCAGTGAATGACTTGTGAAGGGTGGGGGGCAATTTGGGGGAGTGATCGGGTTTTGTCCCAAAAGTGTAAGGCAGACAGAACAATGTAATTTCTAATATTAAATGATACCCTAATATGTTTCGGAATCCATAATAGGTCCGAGAGGGTAAGTGAATTTGGTAAAGTAGCCTGTTCTAATCCCCACCACTTGCAATCCGAGGAATCAGAACTCCAGGGAAGAATGTGGGCAAGTCTAGAGGCTTCATGGTATAAAGCTAGGTTGGGGGTGCCCGCACCCCCGCTTAATATTGGCTGCTGCATGATTCTGGTAGACACCCAAGGGTGTCCTTTTCTCCATATGAATTTGTTACATAACATTTGAAATTTCCCAATGAGGGATATAGTTATGTGTATTGGCAAGGTTCTAAAGAGGTAGGTTAATTTAGGTAGTAGGGTCATCTTAAAAGCAGCCACCCTGCTTAGCCAGGAATTACATGGGATATTCCAATGATTTACACATTTCTGGAAGGAATCTAAGAGTGGGTAAAAGTTGTATTCAACTACAGTGGATATATTCCACGATAGAAAGACCCCTAAGTGCTTTAGTTTTTGTCATGACCAGTTAAACGAATATCGCTTTATAAGGTCGGTATAGTCTCTATCTGATATATTGATAGTAAAAGCATCCGTTTTGTTAAAGTTCAATTTGTAGTAACTAATCGTTCCGAAGATGCGGAGAAGCTTAAAGAGAGCTGGAAGAGATGGGGTAGGGTTCCCCAAAAAGATGGTGAGGTCATCAGCAAATAAGGCAGTTTTCTGGGGTATACCCACTATGACCACACCAACTATATCCTCAGCAGATCGAATTGCCTCAGCCAGTGGCTCCATTATTAGTATGAATATCAGTGGTGATAAGGGACATCCCTGTCTCGTGCCATTGGTGATAGGGATGGAGGGGGAAAGAAAACCAAGTCCTCTGATCATTGCCGATGGAGAGGAGTATAGTGCTCTGACACAGGATTGAAAGTATGGCGGAAAACCAAATTTATGCAGCACTTCAAAGAGATAAAGCCAATTTACCTGGTCAAATGCATTTTCGGCATCTAAGGCTAGAGTTGTGCATGGGATATTTTCACGTTTGGCTTCTAAGAATATATTTAAAATGCGTCTGGTGTTATCAGGCCCTTCTCTTCCAGGTGTAAATCCCACTTGGTCCCAGTCTATCAGTGAGGGGAGAATATGATTGTCTGGTGGCCAGAATTTTAGCTAGAAGTTTCATCTCTATATTATTCTCAGAAGGAAGAGAACCTGTTTGCCTAGCTAGCGTAAATACTCTAGTGAGCAGTGGCAAAAGGGAAGGGCTAAATTTCTTATAGAAGAAGGCAGTATACCCATCAGGGCTCGGGGCCTTATGGGGTTTTAATGCCTTTATGGCTCGGGCTACCTCTTGTGAACTAATAGGAGCATCTAGAAGGCCTTTCTGCTCATCCGTCATTGATGGAAGGGATAATGTACTTAAGAAGTCTCTAATTGCTGAAGGCGTAGGGATGTCTGGAGAATCTTTTAGGTTGTATAAATTTGAATAGTATTTGGCGAATGCCTTGCCGATATCGGTAGGAAGCCGAAATAAAGCTATAATTTTAAATGGTGATTAAATACGCATTTATGTTGAAGGTATTTTATTGACATACTGACCATATATACCAAATATCACAGTTAAACTAAATGCATTCATTTCTTGGAATAGAATAATTGCAAACAAGGAAATACTGCTAAATTTAAAAAAGAGCTGATTACGTATTTTTCAACAATAGGCTTCCATATGGGTCATGTAATTTTCATATATTTATGCATATTCAAGAAATTTTAACTCAAGTATATGTATGTGTATTATACACTAATAGAAAACTCAGAACTATAGTCCAAAATTAAGTTAAATTTTACATATTAGGGTCAAAACCATATAGATGCTTGTATCTTTGCATGGAATCCACGTAACATTTTTAATTTGTCATTTATTAAGACAGTTTAGGGTAAATTACATTTGATGCTAATAAATAAATTGATGCAGTCACACTGGAATTACATAAAAGACTTGAGATTGTTGATTTGGATTGAAATGAAAACAACAGGGAGCAACAACAGTAGTATATACCATGGGGCTCACTGCAGTAAGAATGGTGACTTATCCTCAGCTCAAGCTCCAGCACAATATCCTGTTACCTAATAAAATACAAGGTATCACATATATGGCTAGATTACAAGTTTTGCGGTATGTGTGAAAAAGCAGCGTTAAGGCTCATAAGGCTGCTTTTTCACTACCACTGGTATTACGAGTCTTGCAGGTTTAGGGGCACCGCACACTTTTTGGCCTTAACGTAAATTAACTTACGCAATTTGCATAAAGTCTTTTTTCAATGAGACTTCCATAGCACCGATATTACAAGCTTTTTCTGGGAGGCCAAAAAGTGAGTGGTACAGCCTATCCCGCAAGATTCGTAACGCAATCTAAAGTCAGTAGTTATGAGTCTTATGCTACAAAGCTGTAGCATAAAACTCATAACTAAAGTGTTAAAAAATACACTATCACCCATAAACTACCTATTAACCCCTAAACCGAGGCCCTCCCGCATCGCAAACACTAAATAAAAATTATTAACCCATTATCTGACGCTCCTGACATCGCCGCCACTATAATAAACATATCAAGCCCTAAACCGCCACATTTCCGCATCGCAAACACTAGTTAAATATTATTAACCCATAATCTGCCGTCCCTAACATCGCGCCACATACCTTCATTTATTAACCCCTAATCTGCCACACCCATCGTCACAGCAACTAATAGTTACAATGGCCTCTATTTATCAACCTGTCAACTTACCTGCATTCACCGGCACCCGGACCTGAATATGCTCTCCAAAATTATCAAAAAAGCTGTCAAAAAGCCGTGCACCAAGTACGGTGCGATGAGCAGCGGACTGTTGTTAACTAACAGTCATCAATCTCGCTGCTCTTCGGCTTTTTTACAGCTTTCTTGTTACCCTATCACTGAGCACCCACACTATACTATACAGTTTTACCCCCTATACCGCTGCTCCCGGAGCCCACCGCCACCTTCATTATACTTATTAAACCCTAATCTGCTGCCCCTACACCGCCGACACCTACATTGTACTTATTAACCCCTAATCTGCCGCCCCCAACGTCACTGCCACTATATTAAATTTATTAACCCCTAATCTGCTGCCCCCTACACCGCCGCCACCTACATTATATTTATTAACCCCTAAGCTGCCCCCCCTACACCACCGCCACCTACCTATGTTTATTAACCCCTAATCTGCCGCCCCCAACGTCGCCGCCACTATATTAAATTTATTAACCCCTAATCTGCCACCACCTACATTATATTTATTAACCCCTAATCTGCCCCCCTACACTGCTGCCACCTACATTATATGTAAATAATAAATATATTTATTATATTTATTATTTACATAAAATGGAAAATTCAAGAACAAGGGGTCATGAGCTCAAGCTAAAGGGTAGTAGATTCAGGAGTAATTTGAGGAAGCACTTCTTTAAAGAAATAGAAATTGAATTATGGAATAAACTTCCTCAAGAGGTAGTAGCAACAAACACTGTGGGGGACTTTAAAAATGCATGGGACAAGTATAAGGCTATCCTACGAACTAGATTAGTTTATATTGTTAGGTAAGGTCGGGCAGACTTGCTGGGCCTATGGCTCTTATCTGCCGTCAATATCTATGTTTCTATGTTTCTATGTTTTTATGTTTCTATTAACCCCTAATCTGACCCCCTACACCGCCGCCAACTATCTATATTTATTAACCCCTAACCTGCCGTCCCCAACGTCGCCGCCACTATATTAAATTTATTAACACCTAAACCTAAGTCTAACCCTAACACCCCCTAACTTAAATAAAATTTAAATAAATATTACTATCATTAAATAAATTATTCCTATTTATAACTAAATACTTACCTATAAAATAAACCCTAAGATAGCTACAATATAACTAATAGTTACATTTGTAGCTATCATAGGGTTTATATTTATTTTACAGGCAACTTTGTATTTATTTTAACTAGGTTCAATAGTTATTAAATAGTTATTAACTATTTAATAGCTTCCTAGTTAAAATAAATACAAATATATCTGTAAAATAAAACCTAACCTAAGTTACAATTACACCTAACACTACACTATAATTAAATAAATTCCCTAAACTAAAAACAATTAAATACAATTAAGAAAAATTATCTAAAATATGAAAAAAAAACATTAAATTACAAAAAATAATAAAATAATTACAAGTTTTTTAAACTAATTACACCTAATCTAATCCCCCTAATAAAATAAAAAGCCCCCCAAAATAATAAAAAGCCCTACCCTATACTAAATTACAAATAGCCCTTAAAAGGGCCTTTTGTGGGGCATTGCCCCAAAGTAATCAGCCCTTTTACCTGAAAAAAAAAGTACAATACCCCCCAACATTAAAACCCACCACCCACACACCAACCCTACTCTAAAACCCACCCAATCCCCCCTTAAAAAAAACCTAACAATAACCCCTTGAAGATCACCCTGCCTTGAGAAGTCTTCACCTAACCCGGCCGAAGTCCTCAACGAATCCGGCAGAAGTGGTCCTCCAGATGGGCAGAAGTCTTCATCCAGACGGCATCTTCTATCTTCATCCATCCGGCGCGGAGCGGGTCCATCTTCAAGACATCCGACGCAGAGCATCCTCTTCTTTCGACGTCAACTGAAGAATGATGGTTCCTTTAAGCAACGTCATCCAAGATGGCGTCCCTTCAATTCTGATTGGCTGATAGAATTCTATCAGCCAATAGGAATTAAGGTAGGAAAAATCCTATTGGCTGATGCACTCAGCCAAAAGGATTGACCTCCCATTCTATTGGCTGATTGGAACAGCCAATGGAATGCAAGCTCAATCCTATTGGCTGATAGAATTATATCAGCCAATCGGAATTGAATGGACGCCATCTTGGATGACATCACTTAAAGGTGGGTTTTAATGTTATACTTTTTTCAGGTAAAAGAGCTGATTAATTTGGGGCAATGCCCCGCAAAAGGCCATTTTAAGGGCTATTTGTAATTTAGTATAGGGTAGGGCTTTTTATTATTTTGGGGGCTTTTTTTATTTTATTAGGAGGATTAGATTAGGATTAGATTAGGATTAGATTAGGTGTAATTAGTTTAAAAAATTTGTAATTATTTTATTATTTTCATAATTTAGTGTTTTTTATTTTCGTACTTTAGATAATTTTTCTTAATTGTATTTAATTGTATTTAGTTTAGGGAATTTATTTAATTATAGTGTAGTGCTAGGTGTAATTGTAACATAGGTTATTAACTATTTAATAACTATTGTACCTAGTTAAAATAAATACAAAGTTGCCTGTAAAATAAAAATAAACCCTAAGATAGCTACAAATGTAACTGTTAGTTATATTGTAGCTATTTTAGGGTTTATTTTATAGGTAAGTATTTAGTTTTAAATAGGAATAATTTATTTAATGATAGTAATATTTATTTATATTTATTTAAATTATATTTAAGTTAGGGGGTGTTGGGTTTAGGGTTAAACTTAGGTTTAGGGGTTAATAAATTTAATATAGCAGCGGCGACGTTGGGGGTGGCAGATTAGGGGTTAATAAATATAGGTAGGTGGCGGCGGTGTAGGGGGGGCAGATTAGGGGTTAATAAATATAATGTAGGTGGCATCGGTGTAGGGGGGGCAGATTAGGGGTTAATAAATATAATGTAGGTGGCAGTGGTGTAGGGGGTGGCAGATTAGGGGTTAATAAGTATAATGTAGGTGGCGGTGGGCTCCGGGAGTGGCGGTTTAGGGGTTAATTATTGTATTTAGTTGTGGCGGGGTCTGGGAGCGGCGGTTTAGGGGTTAAACAATTTATTTAGTTGCGGCAGGGTCTGGGAGCGGTGGTTTAGGGGTTAATAAGTATAATGTAGGTGGGGGCGGTGTAGGGGAAGCAGATTAGGGGTGTTTAGACTCGGGGTACATGTTAGGGTGTTAGGTGTAGACATTACCATAGGAATCAATGGGATATCGGGCAGCAGCGAACATAAGCTTTCACTACTTTCAGACTCCCATTGATTCCTTTGGGATCCGCCGCCTCCAGGGCGGCGGATTGAAAACCAGGTACGCTCACGCTGGGCCGGAAAAGTGCCGAGCGTACCTGCTAGTTATTTGATAACTAGCAAAAGTAGTCAGATTGTGCCGAACTTGCATTTGGAAAATCTGGAGTGACATAAGCATCGATCTGTTTCGGACTGAGTCTGGCGGATCGTATGTTACGTCACTAAATTCTACTTTTGCCGGTCTGTAGGGTTTGATAACTAAAGCGAATCAGGCTCGCCACAAATACGCTGCGGAATTCCAGCGTATTTGGGGTTGACAGCTTAATAAATAGAGGCCATTGTATCTAGCTTAGGGTTTATTTTTATTTTACAGGCCAGTTTGTATTTATTTTAACTAAGTAGACTAGATAGTAAATAGTTATTAACTATATACTAACTACCTAGCTAAAATAAATACAAATGTACCTGTAAAATAAAATCTAACCTGAGTTACATTAACACCTAACCTTACACTATAATTAAATAAATTACCTAAATTAAATACAATTACCTAAATTACAAAACCCCCACTAAATTACACATAATAAAAAAAGATATTATCAGATATTTAAACTAATTACACCTTATCTAATAGCCCTATAAAAAAACAAAAAAAAAACCCTAGCCTAAACAAAACTACCAATAGCCCTTAAAAAAGCCTTTTGCAGGGCATTGCCTCAAAGAAATCAGGTCTTTTACCTATAAAAAAAAAATACAAACACCCCCCAACAGTAAAACCCACCACCCACACAAACAAACCCCCAAATAAAATCCTAACTAAAAAAACCTAAGCTCCCCTTGCCCTGAAAAGGGCATTTGGATGGGCATTGCCCTTAAAAGGGCATTTAGCTCATTTTCTTATGCCCAAACCCTAATCTAAAACTAAAACCCACTCAATAAACCCTTAAAAGAACCTTACACTAACCCCCGAAGATCCGCTTACAGTTTTGAAGACCGGACATCCATCCTCAATGAAGCAGGGAAAAGTCTTCAGCGAAGCTGGGAGAAGTCTTCTTCCAAGCCGGCAGAAGTGGTTCTCCAGACAGGCAGAAGTCTTCATCCAGATGGCATCTTCTATCTTCATCCATCCGGCGCGGAGTGACTCCATCTTCAAGACATCTGGCGCAGAGCATCCTCTTCAATTGAAGTCTTCTTCCCAAATGAAGGTTCCTTTAAGTGACATCATCCAAGATGGCGTCCCTTGAATTCCAATTGGCTGATAGAATTCTATCAGCCAATCGGAATTAAAGGTGAAAAAATCCTATTGGCTGATGCAATCAGCCAATAGGATTGAGCTTCAATTCTATTGGCTGATCAAATCAGCCAATAGGATTGCGCTCACATTCTATTGGCTGTTCCAATCAGTCAATAGAATGCAAGCTCAATCCTATTGACTGATTGGATCAGCCAATAGGATTTAAACTCAATCCTATTGGCTGATTGCATCAGCCAATAGGATTTTTTCACCTTTAATTCTGATTGGCTGATAGAATTCTATCAGCCAATAGGAATTCAAGGGACGCCATCTTGGATGACGTCACTTAAAGGAACCTTCATTCGGGAAGAAGACTTCAATTGAAGAGGATGCTCCGCGCCGGATGTCTTGAAGATGGAGTCGCTCCACGTCGGAAGGATGAAGATAGAACATGCCGTCCGGATTTAGACTTCTGCCCGTCTGGAGGACCACTTCTGCCGGCTTGGATGAAGACTTCTCCTGACTTCATTGAGGACTTCTTGCCGCTTGGATGAAGACTTCTCCCGACTTCGTTGAGGATGGATGTCCGGTCTTGAAAACTGTAAGTGGATCTTC